>NC_132792.1:8787878-9090909 GCF_048418805.1 Vulpes vulpes | reverse complement strand
AACATGATTATATGTGACCTACGCCACTTACTTTGGAGGCAGGCATAGCATCCATTTAACAGAAAGGAAATTGGACTCAAAGAGCTTAAAGAAATTGCCCAAGGTCACCCAATTCAGTGTTCCTAAGATCAGTGTCTTGGACTCTTTCACATTTCTTAGGTTTTTTTTTTCCCTGGGAAGATGTTAGCTTTTAAACAGGAACACTTCTTGCCTCATACCATTAGGAGTTCATTTTTAAGTATGAAGAAGTCAAATTGTTCTTTACATCCTTCAGTTCCATGATAAGTAATCTACTCATGGGGAAAAGAGAGTGAGATTCTTTTTTTTTTTTTTTTTAAAGATTCTATGTGTTTATTTGAGAGAGAAAAAGAGGGAGGAAGAAAAAGTATGACTGAAGAAAGTAAGGAGAGGGAGAAGCTGACTCCCTGCTCAGCTCGATGTGGGGCCCCATCGCTGGACCCTGAGATCATGATCTGAGCCAAAGGCAGGTGTTTAACCAACTGAACCACCCAGGTGCCCCAGAGAGCGAAGTTCTTATAAATGGGATTATAGCATTAGTTTTCCATTCTGCTTCCCTTGTCTTACATTTAACATTTACCTTATCTTACCTTCCATTGCCTTTTATTTACATTTAGCACATTTCAATAACACTTAATTTTCAGTGAATACCCACTTAGGACCTTACACTCTTCTAGGCCATCAAATAATACATCATAACCGCTCCATGAAATGGGTGTTGAAGTTTTGTGAAAAATAAGACTGAGAGCTATTCAATGATTTATAAGGTGGTGTAGTTCATTAGGGATGAACTCAGGATTTGGACTTAAGTTTGACTCCAAGTTTTATAATCTTTCTTGCCATATGCCCAGTGCTGTTCCAAGAGTTTTATATGAAATAGTTCACTTAGGGATGGCTATGTGGCATAGTAGGTTAAGCATCTGCCTTCACCTCAGATCATGATCCTGGGGTCCTGGAATCTAGTCCCACATGGCGATCCCTGCTCAGTGGGGAGTCTGCTTCTCCCTCTGCTCCTCCTACTCCCCCTGCTTCTGTTCTCTTGCTCTCATTCTCTACCAAATAAATACAAAATATTTGAAAGAAATACTTCATTTAAGCTTCCTAAGCAGTCCATGAATAGAGAGACTAACTTTATCTTCAGTTTGCAAATGAATTTAAATTTATGTGCCCAAGATCACACAGCTAACAGGAGTAGGGGCTGGGATTTGAACCCAAGAAGAATGATTCCAGAGACTGGAACATTGTGCTTATTCTCTCTGAGCTTCAAGTGCCCAATCTGTGAAATGGAACTCGAAATTCTTAGATGAGCTTGCAGAGATTGCTAGTCTTCCTTTTCTTTTTCTTTCTTTCTTTCTTTCTTTCTTTCTTTCTTTCTTTCTTTCTTTCTTTCTTTCTTCTTTCTTTCTTTCTTTCTTTCTTTCTTTCTTTCTTCCTTTCTTTCTTTCTTTCTTTCTTTCTTCCTTTCTTTCTTCTTTCTTTCTTTCTTTCTTTCTTTCTTTCTTTCTTTCTTTCTTTTTTTTCTTTCTTCTTTCTTTCTTTTTCTTTCTTCTTCTTTTTTTTTTTTTTTACTGAAGTTCGATTTGTCAACATATAGTATAATACCTAGTGCTCATCCTGTCAAGTGCCCTCATTTCTATTTCACCTCCAGCTTTACTATTTATTAATAGTGGCTTTTGGCAAGTCATTTTGAGTTTTCGAGTTTCTGGACTTTATATGTGCTTTGAATCAACTCATATAATCTGTAAAATGGAAGGATCAAATCTATTCCAAGCCTCTTGGTTTATTTGAAATCTTTCTAAACAAGAAGTGTAAAAGTGCTTTGAGAGGTGCCTGGGCAGCTCAGTCAATTGAGCATCTGCCTTCAGCTCAGGTCATGATCCTGGGGCCCTGGGATCAAGCCACACATCAGGCTCCTTGCTCAGCTGGGAGTCAGCGTCTCCCTCTCCTCTCCCTCTGCCCCTGACCCCTAACTTGTACTCTTTCTTTCTCACTCTCAAATAAATAAATAAAATGTTTTTTTAAAGTGCTTTGAAATGCAAGAACAAATAAAAAACAATGTTGTATATCTTTGCTATCATTGATCCTTCCTTGTGATTTTCACAAACATTCTGAAAGTTACCTGAGAACACACTGCTGATTATATAAAGTTATAGAACTCAATTGCTATACAGCCATTGTGATATGCATGTTAGACTTCTTTGGAATCTTGATCTAAGTATTCTGATGCAGAAGTAGAAGAATCTTGACATTTAATGGATGGTTAATGGGTGATTATTATTTGCTGACTCTCTACTAAGAACTTGTCATCTCATTTATACTTCACCAGAGCTCTATGAGATTTGATGTTATTTTGTGATAATTGAGGTTTGGAGAAGCTGAATAACTAGTCAGTCAAGATCAGTTAGTAAATCAATGGTTGAGTCAGAAATGCTTTCTGAGTTAGTTTTTCTCAATTGTATAAATCAAATAAAATTTCTTTTCCCTTTTTTCCCACTAAAAGTTCTCTTTTTTTAAAAAAAGATTTATTTATTTATTTATTTATTTATTTATTTATTTATTTGATAGAGAAAGTGGGGATGGGTAGGGGGGATGGAGGCAGAGGCAGAGAATCCACGAGCAGACTCCTGTCAAGTGCGAATCCTGACTTGATCCCAGGACCCTGGGATCATGACCTGAACCAAAACCAAGTTGGCTGCTTAAATGATGAGGTACCCCTACACTTAAATTATCCTTATATCTTTGGTACTTTCTACCCTTTTTCTCTATCAGGGCTGTGTGTGGCAAATCCAGGGAGAAATAGTCTTACTCTTTAATATCAGGGAACTCCCTAACTGATTTATCATTCTGGGCATTGCAACCAAGGATGCAATGAGGTCACATTTTATCCAGTTCACACACCTGTTTATAATGCCTCGAGGGTTTTTTCAACCCCAGATTTTATAAAAAGTAACTAAGATTTTGCTATTCACGTTCTAGGATGAAGGCTCAATATATCTTCTTATTTAGTTCATGTAGGCAAATATATATGCCCCATATACTAAGGTTTCATAAGACTGTAAATGTAATAGCTACCCTCCCTTAAGAAATTAAAAGAGGATTGATCTCTCAAGATAGTCACCTTGACATCTTCCAGGCACACTGAATCAGCTCTTTGTGTTTCAATCTCTCTCTCTGCCCTTGTTGGTCTATTCTGGAAAGTTACTTCTTCAGGATACACAGAGCCTTGTCTTCACTTGCCCACTTGGGCAAAGCTCACCTTTACTTGGCTTTGTGACTGGAGTGTCACTTCTTCCAATAACTCTAGCAAATGCCTGACTCTCAGTTGCACTTTGAGGTAGGCTGGCTGGATTTGAGGGTTAGAGGGGGTCCCGCAGGACCAGCCAAGAGGGTCCTTGGCTTCATGAAGGCTCAAATCAAACATGAATTGAGGGAAAGTGGGAGCAGAGTTCATTAAAGATGTGAAGAGAGTACAGATATCCACAGAGCAACTGGGAGACTAGGAAAGGAGAGGAGAGTCTCCTTTTTGCTCAGAGTCCGGGGTTTTTACTGAGAATAGCAGACTGATGTCCATGTCCTGATGGACATACAGGAAGGGGTCAAAACAAAGGTGAGTGCTCAAGTATCCTCTATAAGTCACTTGTGCCCTGGAACCAGGGGTCTTGGCATCAAGGGGTCTAAAGTCAGTGGCCTTGACAAATGTTCATGACAACCTCACCTGGTCACTCCTTAGATGTTATCTACAGTGCTGTAAGACTCCAAAGACATCATTAACTCCTTGACCTTGACAGAGAGGCTGTGCATTAAGCCATGTGTAAGGTGCAAAAGCAGGTCCCAGCAAGAATAGAAACAGGAAAAAGAGCCCAAACCCATTTTTAACCATGAGATCCCTTCAGTTTCCCTATCCCACCTTCACTGAGAAATGCTTTCTGCTCTTGAGGTAGATTTCTTGCTATACCTGTCCCTCCATAATCTCAGGATTTGACCCCTTCTTTCTATCTACTGCTCTCTCTCCCATGGAGTGTGTACAGGGAGAGACTGCAACTTGCAGCAGGCAACATACAACCTGAATTTGGGCCTAAATTCTTTCATTGGGAATTCAAAATGAATTCCCTCCAATTCAACAAATATTTATTGAGTGCTTACGACTAGTGAGTCTGGAACTTCCACAAAGTGCAGAGCTTATGTTCAAGATGATTTTAGGTAGAAGGGCAGTTTTTGATGGATATAATTTATCTGTTTTCATAAACAATTCTATTCAACTTTTTTCTTTAAATATATACCTGGAAGGTGGGTGGGGGATGGGATAATTGGGTGATGGGCATTAAGGAGGGCACTTGTTGGAATGAACACTGTGTGTTACACACAACTGATGAATCACTAAATTCTACCCTTGAAACTAATAATATAATATATATTAAATAAATTGAGTTTAAATAAAATTTTAAAATGCAGTCTTGAGATGCTAATGCTGACCACCAGCACCAGCACAGATACCTGGTTAACTTGAGGAAATGGCAAACATGGGGAAGTACATAACGGATGAGTGCTGTTTGAGAAAAGCTGAAGTGGATATATGGATGTCAAGACCCACTCTGTAGGACACCGTTAAGCCTCCCTCTTCCATCCCCCATAGTCGTTTGTGGTATCTCCTATTTACTCATTTCATGCTTACTCAGATTGTCTGGATCCAAATCTAGGTCCCACCAATTCGCTCGCTGTGTGACCTTATGGCCAATAACTTACCCCTCTGTGCCCCAGTCTCATCAGTACCATGAGGGACTGAGAATAATACTTACCTCTTAATGTTCTTATAAAGATTAAATGAGTTAATAAATTTGCAGAAATGACAATATTTTGCAAATGAAATAAGACAAACAGAGAGAGACAGATCCTGAATGTCTCACTTATATGTGGAATCTTTATATATATAGAAACAGGAAAGTTTCTATATATATATATATATATATATATATATATATATATATATATATTACATATTATATATTATATATATTAATATGTATATAGTGGAATCTTTATATATGTGTATATATGTATTCTATTAATTCAACATATACACATATATGTATAAGTCAGTCAGTTTTTATACGAGGCATATATATATATATATATATATATATGAGAGAGAGAGAGAAACTCTCCTATAAATATGTATGTTGAATTTTTTAAAAAAATTTTATTTATTTATTCATGAGAAACACACACACAGAGGCAGAGACATAGGCAGAGAGAGAAGCAGGCCCCATGCAAGGAGCCTGATGTGGAACTTGATCCCGGGACTCCAGGATCATGCCGCTAGGCCAAAGGCAGGCACCCAACCACTGAGCCACCCAGGCATCCCTGTATGTTGAATTAATAGAAACAGGAAAGTGGTTTCTAGGGGCTGGGGGAAATACGGATAGGTTGGTAAAAGGGTACAAAGTTTTACTCTTGTTAAAGGTAAAAGAGAAAAGATCTGAGGATCTAATGTATAACATGGTGACCATAGTTGGAAACACTGTACTAGGTGTATAATTGAGACTTGTTTGGGGAAGAGACCTTAAATGTTCTCGCCAAAACCAAACCAAAGGCAAAAACCAGATAACTATGTGAGTTGCGATGAGATGTGATAATGTGAGATGTGTTAATGAACTGGTTGAGGGTTGCCCTTTCACAATGTATATTAAATCGTCATGTGGTATCTTTAAATATCTTACCATTTTACTTGTCAATTATACTTTAGTAAAACTGAAAAAAATGGAACGGTACATGTATTTAGCCTAATATCTGGCATGTTGTAAGGGCTTAATTAGTGCTAAGATGATCTTTATAGGGGAAAATACATATGGAGTTATTTTATGGTTAAAAAACCAAAATTTCAGGGTGTCTGACTTCCAAGTGTCCTTCCAACTGACCCAGTGGAAGTTAATTAAGTTAGTTGTTTGTGGTCCTAGAGGTCTCCAGAGCCCAGGAGCCAACCATCCTCTCCTGATGCCATGTCCAGAGCTCTTTCTGTAGTCCTAGACCTCTTATGAATCAAACCTGTGTGCTTGCTCTTCTGATAATCTGATTCCTAGCCAAGTCACAAACATTGTATGCTCCAACCCAGAGAGCTCTTACAAAAAATCTGATTGTAACAGTTCCAAGAACCACAACAGGTCAAGTCAAAGGTAGAATCATGGATTGCCCCACCCTTGTTCACCACACCTCAGAAGTGCATTGTACAAATGCCTTTTAAAAAAGAAGAGGAACCAGGGACATTTCCTCCTTTCCTCCCAAGGTAATAAAAAAAAAAATAAAAGAACCTTTTATAAATGTCACAATGCTGCTTTTTATCAAGGCTGTTGGCTTCACAATACATCGCCTTATTTATTGTTTCTTTTTTTTCTGGCCTGAGGTAGAGGGTCCTGCTGGTGTGTCAGATAATGGGGTAAGACCGTGTATATTTATTTCTTTATATATAATCAGATTGGTTGTGCCATTATATTCTTTCCAGGGTGTTCCTGGCAGTCAGTTTTTAAAATGGGAAGATTTATTCTTACCCTCTACACAGCTGGAAATGTGTCTCTGCTTAAGGCTTTGGATTCTCAGATGTTAGGAGTGCTGTTTGCACAAGGTCCCAAAGTTTGTGCAAAACAGGGTAAGTGACACGTAGCTATGGAGCCATGATGAAGTAAAAGATATGGATGATGGAGAGCAAAGGATCGGGGTTTCCAAAACGGATGAAAGCAGGATCCTGAGGCAGAGTTGACACAGCATCTATGGGCTAAGTCACACGGAACGGAAAAACCTGAAAGCCCTAGAGGTTTTTTTGAACGGTGACAAATGGTCATAGAGTTAATAGATGAGGGAAATAAAGTTCAGATAAACAAAAGGACTTGTCCAAAGTTTACCCACTTAAAGTATGGAGACAGGTTCTCCAGGGTCAATGTTCTTTTTAGTAACATTTGCCCACCACATTTTGTTAGAGTGGCAAACTTCGGCAAGAAAGTAAAGCACTCTCAAAATCAGTTTTCTCACCTATAAAATGGGACAATGCCTTAGAGAGTTGCTGTGTGTGGATATATGAGCTTCCTCTTGTGATATATATTGGGCGATGCCTGCCGTGGAGTGGGTACTTAAAAAATTCCATTTGAACCAATGCTTTACTTTTGGCAGTCAGATTTGCTTATGCTCTTATTAGAAAAAAATATCTATTGAGCAAATATGCTGTGCCAGGTTCCATGCAAAACTATTTGGGCAGGAATGGCACTCAAAGTTCAAAAGAAGAGAGAGATGATCAGTACTCAAGTTACATGACAAAAGAGATAAATAAAATGCTCTTAAGAGGGGACAGTATTGCCAGGTTTTTTGTTTTCTTTCTTTCTTTTTTTTAATTTTAAGCTAGGTATAAAATGAATTTTTAAATAGCAGAAGGATGTGTTAATATTTCAGCCAAAGCATTTAAGAATTTATGTAGAATAACATAACTTTGTTGTCTTTCTTACTCTTAATTCATGTTTAGTATTTGGGACCAAGGCTGACAGCTTTGTCTTTATTCATTCATTTCTTCTTTTGTAGTAATAGAATTTTTATCTGGCACATTGCATCCCAGAATTGAAATTCTGTTTCCTAACATCTCCTGCAACTTTGTGAAGCCCTGTGACTAAGTTCTGGCTAATGAGAGATACAAGTAGAAGTTTTTAATTTTATAAAGACCAGTTTTTAAAATTTGCTTGCCATGGTTTTCCAAAGTAACAGATTTCTCTTAAATTTTCCTCTGGCAATTTTGGGTTGCACATTGAGGTCTACGACCTATGATGAGTTATTTTTTATATATGGCAAAAAATAAATCAAGATTCATATTCCTCCATATGGATATCTAATTGTTTGAGTACTATTTATTGAGAAGACTGCCCTTTCTCCATGGAATTACTTTTGCCTCTTTGTTGAAAATTAGCTGTGCGTATTTGTGTGGGTTTATTTCTGGATTTTCTACTTTCTTCTGTTTTTGTATTTGTCTGTCTTGATGTCAGAACCACATTCTCTTGATGATTATAGTTCTGTAATTCATCTTGAAACCAGGTAGTGTTTGTCTTCCCACTTTGTTTTTCTTTTCAAAGATGTTATGGCTTTACTAAGTCCTTTGCATTTTCATATGTTTTTAGAATCAGATTGCCAATTAAAAAAAATGGTTCTTGATGTCACTCTGATGAGATTTTCTTTCTGTAGAAACACAATGAGGAACAGGCATTCCCAAGGTAAATAATAATTGACACCTCTTGAGTTTGTTATGATAACAAAGTAATAACTCACTATTTTATTTTGTTTCCATATGTTGCACAGATCTAGGTAGTAATTATAGATTAAAATATATACCTTCCTGGGTGCCTGGGTGGCTCAGTGGGTTAAATGTCCAACTTTTGATTTGGGCTCAGGTCATGATCTTGGGGCCTGGAATCAAGCATGGAGTCAGGATCCATGCTCAATGGGGATTATGCTCCAGATTCTCTCTCCATTTGCCTATCTCCCTGCTTGTGCACACATACAGTTTCTCTTTTAAATAAATAAATCTTTAAAAATAAATAAAATACAGCACAATGTATTCCTTTCATCTATTACTATGTAGTTCTGTCTAAGCACATTTCTATATTTTGAATTGGTAACAATTTGCTGCAAACGAATAATACACATGAAGATGTATAGCATGGAGTAGGCACTTAGTAAAAATTAATGTCCCGCCTGACTTTTCTTTTTTTTATGTAGATGATATTCCTGTAGAAATTGAGCTAGCAGATCCTAAGATTGCCTCTCTATTTAACATCCCTGTGATTTTTTTTCTTTTGAGTACCAAGTGTATAATTGGATTAGGGATATGATAATAAGAATGCAAATGCACTAATTTGTTATCATCCATGGGCAACAGTTAGAATATATGAAGTTAAATTTCTTACCCAACATTATCATAAACATAATATTCCTAGCCAGTTTTCCTCACAGCTACAATACAATGATAATTAATGTTCATCAAGCAACATTGACGAAAAACACTGCACTGTTTTCTGAATCATCAAAAGGAATCAAATTCCCTTCAGTTAAGTTAAATAGTAATCAGTCCCTTGTTTTCTTGAATATTGGTGAAAGCCTTAGCCCTAACTAGCAGTTTGACTTAAAAAATTACAATGTCTTTGATTTTTGGTAAACTTCTGCTTAGCTATGGTGGAATAATAGGCATCAGATGTACTTATCACTTCCAAAGGCTGAAAAACTGAACAAGTGATACGCAACCCTGGTAGCCATATCCTGGACAACAGCAGCACAGGATAGTAACCTCTTGGAGAAAGGAAACAAACAGGGTAAGTTCTATAATTATTCTGGCTCACTGGCTAGAAACGGGATCAAAGACGAAGCTCAAGGAGTGGGAACACCCCAAAATCCCAGCAGACTCCCTGAATTGAGCAAAAAGAATTGAACATTTGGGGAGGCCTTAGAAAGCTAGGGTGAAGAATGAAGAATGACGAAACCTGAAATGAAAGGAGAGAATTGCACAGGAAGAGGTTCTGGGAGAGGTTCCCTGAAGGGAGCCTGCTTCTCCCACAGCCTGTCTTTGCCTCTCTGTGTCTCTCATGAATAAATAAATAAAATCTTTAAAAAATTACAGATTGATATCCCTTATGAGCATAAATGTAAATATTCTTAATGATTTTTTAGCGAATCCAATTTAAGAATATTTGGAATGGATAATGCACCACAACTGAGTAGGAGTTATCTAAAAAATGTAAGGCTAGTTTTAACCTTTGCAAATCAATGCAATTCACCATGTTAAGAGACAAAAGAAAAAAAGTTCATAGATTATCTCAATAGAGGCATAAAAGCATTTGACAATATTGGGGAGCCTTTATGAAGAAAAAGTAATCAAATCTTACTTCTCACCTTACGCAAAAGAATAATTCCATCTTGATGATATATGTAAATGAAAGGGCTAAGATTATAAAAATTCTAGAAGACAACAGGATTATGTTTTAGTAACGAGAATAGGAAAAATATAAAGGACACAAAATGCACAAACAGTTAACAATCTGTATATTAAACTTTTCATTGAAATTAAAAATCTTCCAAAGGCACTGCCGGGACAGTGAGAGATTACCAGATTTGGAAGAAAGGATGGGTTACAAAAGGGAAGGGGGAGACTTTGAGTGTGATCAATATATTCATTGTCCTAACTGTGGTTTTAGAGTTGTGTAGATATGATAAACTTAATTTAATTATGCATTCAAAATATGTTTACTGTAGTGTATATCAAGTGTAATCAAATCAAGTACCAGTGAAATTGAAGAAAAAAACAGTAGAAATCATTCAATTTCAAAAGAAAATTATTGAGGGGAGAGAAGAATAAACCACCAAGGAACTGTGAACGATATTAAGTCATTTGCCTTGTAGAAAACAGGAGTTACAGATGAGAGGATGATTAGAGCAGAACTGTATGAAGGAATTATGATGGACAATTCTCCATACTTGAAGAAAAATGCTCATTTAGAAATACAAAAGTTCTGTGAACCCCAGGCAGGAAACATTACAATGATAACTGTATCTAAATACTTCACAGTCAAATTGCTGAACACCAAAGATAACAGAAATTTAAAGCAATCGTGAAAAAAATGAGCAAATTTCTTTTTTTTTTTTTTAAAGATTTATTTATTTATTCATTCAGAGAGAGCGAAGAGAGAGGCAGAGACACAGGCAGAGGGAGAAGCAGGCTCCATGCAGGAAGCCTGATGTGGGACTCGATCCTAGGTCTCCAGGATCACACCCCGGGCTGCAGGCGGCGCTAAACCGCTGCGCCACCGGGGCTGCCCCCAAATTTCTTTTTTTAATAAAAGATTTTATTTATTTATGAGAGAGAGAGAGAGGCAGAGACACAGGCAGAGGGAGAAGCAGGCTCCATGCAGGGAGCCGGATGTGGGACTTGACCCTGGGGTCTCTAGGATCAGGCCCTGGACTGAAGGTGGCACTAAACCTCTGAGCCACCCAGGTTCCCCCATATGAGGAACAGTAATAAGATTACCTCCTTTCTTCTCCTGACAAAATTGAAGCCAGAAGAGGATGAATTCACATCTTTAAAATGATTGAAAAAAAATAGAAACCCAGAATTCTATATCCAGTAAAATATATATTTCAAAAAACTGAAATAAATATATTTTCATAAAATTAAAGTTGAAAGAATTCATTGGCATTTGGCTTGACCTACAAGTGATGTGAAATTATGTTGCTCAGACTGAGGTACATCGATGTCATGTGCAAAGCCTAAGCACAGAGAATGTTAGGGTCACCAGAAATAACACATAACTGGGTAAATACAAAACACTATTTTTCATTCTTACATTTTCCCTGAGGGATGACTAACTGTTTAAAGCAAAAATAATTGCATTTCCAGATGCAGTTTATAACATATATAAAAGATGAAAGAAAAAAAATAAAAATAAAAGATGAAAGAACAACAGCACAAGGATGGGAGAAGCAGGAAAAGTAATTATAGAATTTGAGGTTATTGCATTTGTAAAATAAATAATACAAATGACAAGTGTGAAGATTCTGTTGTGTAGTGTGTGGTGGTACAATATAGACTCAACAGATCTCACTGAGATGTAATTGACATATTAGTTTCAGGTGTACAACATGACTCTGTATCTGCATATATTGCAAAATAATCACCACAATACGTCTACTTGCCATCATCACTACACAATTACACATTTTTTAACTCAATAGATTTTGATAATTTAAAGATGTGTATATTTTAACATGAAGGTGACTACTAAAAATAACTCTAGCTAAGAATCTAAGAGACAAAATAAAATGGAACACTAACAAAATGCGCGCATGCACACACAGACACAAATCAGTGCAGGAAAGAAACAATGGAGGAACAAGCCTCAAGGGACACTGAAAAAGAACATAGACCAAATCCAATCATATCAATAAGTACATTGAATTGTGGGTTAACACTCCAGTCCAAAGTGACAAAATAAAATGGAACACTAACTAGCTAAAAACTCAAGACCCAACAATCTGCTGACTACAGGAGACGTACTTTAAATAAAAGTTACAAGTTAGTGGAAGATAAAAGGATGACAAAGGGGTACATCATGCAAACACTGATTAGAAAGAACACTGAGCTGGCTGTATCAATCTCAGAGACAACAGACTTCAAAAGAAAGAGTACTACAGAGGACAAAGTGGGGCATTGCCTAATGGTGAAAGGGAGAATTTCTCAGAAAGAACAATTATAAGCAATCTATACTTAGTAACAAAGATTCAAAATTCATGTGCAAAACCAATGTGACAAAAGTGGAAATAAATAAAATCCACTATTGTAATGGAAGATTTTAATATCTTTCTTTCATTTAGATGAAAAAGTATATATAAAAATATCCAGAAGCATACAGGAGACCTGAACAACAGTATCAATCAATCTGACTTAACTGACATTCACAGTTAAGTTGCGTATAGCCACAGAAGATGCAACTTTTCAAATGCACATGGCAAGTTCATGTCCATCTAAGATAAGCCAGATGATGGACCAAACTTGAAAGTTTGAAATCTTACAGAGTGTTTTATCTGACTTTAACAGTGTGAAATGAGCTATCAATAAGATATTCTGAAAGAAATCCCCAATTTATATTATTAAGCAACATAGGTATAATTAATCCATGGGTTAAAGAAGAATTCACAAGAAAAACTTAAAAATATTAAAAAAGGAATGCTAATAAAAGGAAAACATAAAAATTAATGAGATGACACCAAAACAGTATTTAATATAGGAAAATATTAAACTTTATATATTTATATTAAAGTATCAGTAGAAAGCCTTAAAACTCAATGACTTTTTCTAGATCGTATCAATATCAATATCCTGCTTGTGATATTGTGCTATAAAATTTTAAGATGTTACCCATGAAGAAAAATGGGTAAAGGGTACAAGAGCTTCCTCTGCATATATATCTACAGTGATTCCTAAAATAAAAAGTGTAATTTTAAAAATACGAAGACCTGGGGTGCCTGAGTGGCTCAATAGATTTTGATAATTTAAGGATGTGTATTTTTTAACATGCGCATCCCAAATCTTGGTTTTGGCTCAGGTGATGATCTCAGGGTTGTGAGATTGAGCCCAAGGTCCGGCTTCATGCTCAGTGTGGCGTCTACTTGAGATTCTCTCTCTCCCTCTGCCTCCACCCTTGTTCACACTTGCACTCCGTCTCTCTCTCAAGTAAATAAATCTTCAAAGAGTCAAAGACCTAAGTATGTTTTGGCAAGTTATAGACCATGGGCCAAATCCTATCTGTATTTTAAATAACCCACAAGCTAAGAATGTTTTTAGATTTCTCAAGGGTTGTTTAAAAAAAGATTATGTGACAGAGCCCATATATGTCTATCAAAACCCAAAATGTTTACTAACTGAGCTTTGCAGAAAAGTTTGCAGCCTTTGATCTAGCAGTTTCTGTTCTGCTCTGGAAATGTAACATGACATAGCCCATTCCTCCATTAATTAAAAATAAGAACTCTGGACAGAATTCAAGAGCAGTTACTTTATAATTCTTTAAAGTTAACAAAAGTAGACAAATGATGATGGAAACCAAAACTTACAGAAGTGACCCACACTGGGGTATGTTTTCCAGAGTATTTTGTTTATTTTTGGCTCCGCTAAAAGAATAAACTATTGTAGGTTATATGGAAATGGCAGCTAAAAGTCAGGTAACAACTCTTCACTGATTAGGAAACACTATTGATGCAGTACAGACTTTCCTTCTGCCTAATGGAGCCAGGGAGAGGAAAGGTGAAGTGAGTCACAAAAGGAAAACAAGAAAGGTAAATCACTGTTTTTACATAAGCTTCATGGACTTTTTAATAGTTTTTTCTTGCAAAAAATCTCAGTGAGATGTATGCCTTTGATCAATGTCCAGAGTCCTGATATAGTTGTTTTGGTCATGGTGGTCTGGTTGTAGTGTTGATTTCTGGAGATAGGATTGGCTATGCCCTTTACTCAGATATTCCCAAGGTAACATCAACATTTAACAGTAAAAAACCAAACCAAACCAAATGACTTTTGGGGGAAGAATTAAAATAAAGATATCCTTCCTTGCCACTAAAAATGAAGGGAAAGAACTAAAGATAGTATTAGCATGGTAGGTAGTCTGGTGCATTGTTCTGGAAAGAGAAAAAGCATGAGATAATTTTGAAACGAGAACATGGGGAAGATGAGTGCCCGAGAAAAAGTCATTATGCAACCTGGAGGTAGGAAAAAAAATCATTAAACTGAGTACTTAGTGAATGATTCTAGGGTCTAAGAAATGACAGTAATTAACATACAGGAAATGCATCTTTGGATACTGGCACATTGATTTTTGTCATCACCTTGAGTTGTTTCGGATCTGGTGATTGCTTTTGTGCATCACCAATTCCTGATTAAAAAGGGACAAATGGTTCAAGTGAAAATTACCCACCTCAAAAGTATGCATGAAACTTTTGTCCGTTTTTTCTCATGCTTGTTCCTCTTTAGCCATTCTGTCATAAATGGTGGAAGTGGAACAGTGAAATTGTGTGTGATAAAAAATTAGCCTCAGAATGAATGGTAATGAAATAGGAAATTGGGAGGGCAAATGAAAGCAACTGTGGTTCTTTAGGCTTGAATGGTGACTCTCAGGAAAGAAGTATCGTTGGAGAGATCCACTTATTCTTTCACTCATCCAACAAATATTCGTTAACCTCTTTCCAAGAGCCACGCACTGCTGCGGGTACAGCAAAACATAAAGCAGAATTATCTGCCTTTCTGGATTTGGGATCAAAATAACCATGATATGTAAGTAAATTTTATCATATGCTTTATGGCCATACGTTAAATAGGATATGGAAGAGAGAGTGGAGTGTTGTAATTTTTTTTTAAGATTTTATTTATTTATTCATGAGAGACACACAGAGAAAGGCAGAAACACAGGCAGAGGGAGAAGCAGGCTCCTTGGAGGGACCCTGATGTGGGACTCAATCCTGGGACCAGGATCACGCCCTGAGCCAAAGGCAGACGCTCAATCACTGAGCCACCCAGGCATCCCAGAAGTGTTGTAATTTTAAATGGGGTTGACATGGCAGTCCTCACCGAGTGACTATGCTTGAGCAAAGACTTGAAGAAGGGTGCCCGGTGAACATCTAGGGGAAAGGCACTGCCTCCAAAAGATTCTTGGGCATGCTAAGTACCAGTGCCAGTGAGTGTGGCAGGAGTAGTGTGAGCAAGGGGAAGAGGAGGGGAATAACAGAAGGCCAGATTTTGTGGGGCTTTGCAAGCAGTCACAAAGCCTTTGGTGATTATTGTTTGTGAAATGGGGAGCCACGGAGCAGAGAAGCGACCGGGTCTGTTGTGATTTGGAAAGCTGATGAAGAGAGCTGTGTGTTGCTAAGAGAAAGTCAAGGACTTGGAGCAGACTGAGCAATGAATTGATGTCTCCTGCATGCAGTTCTATTAGCCTTTTATTCACTCAGGTTTTACTGCTGATGTTAAACCCACGTGGTCAAGCACCAGCTTGTTAGCATGACATTCAGGGCTCATCTCCATCTGGCCATGGTTACTACTTTCTAGCATCTTCCAAGGCTCCCTCCTTACCCCATCTCACCTTCCTGGTATTCCAGATAAAGGTGTTGGGTAGGTAAATAGTGCATTTTGGGGTGTCCAGTTCTGCCTACCTATAGGGCCCTCGATGTGTCTCTGGAATTCCTATTTTTCCTGGTTAGCACAACCCATGACATTTTACCGCAATTATTCATATTCCTGTATTTCTCACCTCTAGCTCCGATTTTCAGTACACAGGAGGCACTCTGAGTGAGTCCATTTTACTGGATACAATAGCAATCAATCTAACCACTTCGTTCAAGTTAAAGAGATATTTACATTGATGCTAAGACTAATTTCAAAAAAAATAAGGCAGTTCACAATCAACAATCTCTATTTCAAAGGAATCACAGTGAAGACAAACCTTGAGAAACTATCAAAAGGTCAGTGAGGTACTAGGGGAAAAAATGGGTATGGCCAAAACCCAGGCTCAGCATATCTTTTCTTCTTTATGCTTCTTAATACTTGACATATATTATGCATTTATTTGTAACATTTAATCCCCCACCTGGATGAAATCTCCATTACAGCAGAGACTTTAGTCTTTGGTACTGCCAGGTTCATATTTCCTAAAATCATATTCAGGTGTTTGATAAATATTTGTTCAGTGAGTGAATGCTCACATTAAGTGAACACTAAGCTTGGCTATGAACACCGTTTTCATCATGCAGAATTTTTTTTCTTTCTGATAAAAGGAACTCTAACAGATTTTTCACAAAAGATGAAATCTTTGGCTTGTCATTCATCTCATAAAGAAATTTACTCCACTTAATCTCACAAGGTCTTATCTTGGGACCATTGGTGAAGACAACCAATAGAAATGATGCTTGAAATTTCAGGAGTGTTCCTTAGGCAATTATTACTTACACTGATCCAACAGTAAAAGCCAATGTAATGACTACTATGAGTATAAATTAATTTTTAATGCTATAGAATATTAACTTTTACTAAATATTAACTTTTAAGTCTACAGAAAATGGAAGCAAAATAGCTCATAGCTAGGTTTCTGGTAATATAACTTGGGAAACAGGTAGAATCTAGAACTGTATAATAATACATGAGACATTGAAACTTTAGCCTTCTTTACCTGGAAGGATAAATATTGACCTAGTAGTCACTGGTGAGTATGCAGACATCTGAATATGATTTTCTTATTTGACAATCTTCAATTATAATTTTAGACTATAGATTTTTAAAGTCTAGATGATCATTTTCCAGTGAACCATTAGTTTTCTAGAAAACCATTAGTTTTCTAGTCTATTTGCACGTTTGCTACTGACCTTTGAGGTTTTAATTCAAAGGAATTGGTGATATAAGAATTCTGAGCAATGTTGCAACCTAATAGCAGTCCTGTGAGAGCCACGTTATCATACTTTAGATATATGTATATGCTTATATAAATGCATGAAAGACACACACAGTTGTCTTTTCCTGGAGCCATTCTGTTGGCCTCCATATATATATCTCCATTCATGAGAAGGGAGTACTCTTGATTATGCCATTGGAGTAGAATTTTATTAGTTTTCCTTATCAGAGTACAGTTATTTTGAGAATATTCTGATTTTACTATGAGAGTACTGATTTTACTATCAATCATTCTTTTTTGTGGTCCACATACATGAGGTAAACAAAGCTGACTCTCCCTCTCCAGTGCCCTCACACCCAGATTCCATGTGTGTAGCCTGACTAAGCTGTGCTGTCAATGCATTCAGCTCCTGTGGCCACGGACGTAGGTTGCAGAGGTAGAGAAATGATCCAAGGTAGGCCATTCACGATCACCCTGACTCAGTTCCCTGACTTTTGTTGGCATGCTCAGGGAAGCAAATGGTTTCTTCTGCTGGAACAGATGCCATAATGATGACAAACCTGAAGCCACTGGAGTCACCGGGCAGAACCCGTGAATGAGCTCCACCTGGAGGATCTAGAGCAAAGAAGTAGAGCCTGGTGATATCATGTGGACCCAGAATCATGATTCCTCTAAGCTAGATCTACTGCTGGACATCTTACATGAGCATCTACTCCCCCATCTAACTGAGATAGCTTGGATCCGATTTTCTGCGCCTAGTGACTGAAGGAGTCCTAATTGAGGCAACCACACTAACTAGCTTCACTGCTGCAGACCCACCAGGAGATCTGCTCATATCCCTCCTCAATTTCTCCCTCTGCCAACTGTGAATATTAATTTTTGTCTGAAGGTGGTAAAAGTTGTAGAAAAGTATTTTAATAGATTACCAACTGATGTATAGATTAAAAGTGATGTCTGATACTTCTGACCAACATGCATTCTTTTGAATATTTAATTTTGTTATTCTTGTAGGTCTGCGATGCATCGCTAAAAAAACCCTACCATTTATTTGTCTTCATTATATGCCAGAAACCTCTAGGACCAGGAATGCACAAATATAAGACATGGTCATGCTCAACAGCTTCCTCTCTACTATGGACAACTTGAGAAGGAGCAGAAACTACTCTTATGTCCGGTAGACAGTGTTGAGCGACCCATGGTAAGCGCAGATAATGAAGTGCAGATAACTTTTGGAGATACACATAAGAAGAAGCAGTTGCTGCTGGCTTTGTCAGGGGATGGGTTTAAAAGTAAAGAAAAATTCATTAGGGGAGAAAACTTACCTTTTTGGGAAAAAGTTTGTATGTCATATGCTCATCATTTCTTATTTACAATCTCATTTAATCATACCAAGGGTATGAGATCCCTATTTTATAGATGAGGAAATCAAAGCCATGAGAATCTGAACAATGTTACATGGCTAGTTCATGTCAGACTCAGGATTCAAACCCAGGTCTAAGTGGAGAATAGATGCTCTTTATAATTTTGCCTTAAAAGCTAAGGAGGAAGTGGGAATTCAGAGGAGAAAAGGCAGTCTAGAGAACATGATCATAGAAGTTCCTTATGCTCAAAGCGTCCTTAATCAGCACCGGTGTCATTTGGGCAGCCTCTTCACTACCAATACCCAGCTCTGGGGATGAGATAGGTGAGTTCCAGGAGCTGACAGTGGGATATGAATGATTGTATTATTTACTGAGAATCTGAGACTCTTTGCAGTACAAGCACGTTTGTAATTTGCAGAGTGCTTCGAGCTCCAGCGAAGTGTGTGAGTAATGCAGATGCTCTGAAGAGGCTTGAGTGGAAAAATGCACATCCCTTCCATTTTATCTTGAGATTACCTTCTGTATTGCCATTTCAATTCCTTCATGCCCTAAAATACAGTGTATACCTAAAGACCTCTAATCTGATTTTTCTATCTGAAGCTTACTTTCCTCATTGCAAAAATACAAAAAAGAATCATTTGGGTTTCAGAAATGCAATTGTCTTATAAAAGCCAACATTAGAGTTGCATACCCACTGGTCACCATCTATTCCTCGAGACAATCAACATATAGAGGGTCTTCTATGTTCTTTACACTTTATTGAGAACTATGGTTTTAGGAACAAGAATTAGTGACTGTAAAGTTAGGGTTAACACCCATGAAGAAAAAGAAAGCTAGCATTTCAAGATCCATCATCTGGCAAGCACTACATTGAGTTTGCAAACATTCTATCAGTGGAGTCTCTGAACAATCCTCTTAGATAATGTTTTTAGCCCAACTTACAAGCCAGGCTCAGAGGGATAAGTAAAGGTATAATTTATAAAGAAAGGCTTGCATATTTTGAGGGCTTAACGTGTGCCAGGTGCTCTGCTAAATGCTTCTAGGGTTTGATACAACCCTCAGTACACTCACAGAATCCCCTCCTTGCAGATAGGAATGCAGGCTCTGAAGTTAAGGACTGCCTAAGTCACACAGGTAGAAAGTGTGGAAGACATGTGACAGGGAGGCTGCCTGACACTGTCCCCATACTTCTGCTTTTTATTAAATGTTTTGCAAGTCCTCCTTGCAAATCATGAGATGAGTAGAAGATAAATGATCAGGGTAGCCCGGGTGGCTTAGCGGTTTAGCCCCGCCTTCAGCCCAGGGCCTGATTCTGGAGACCTGGGATGGAGTCCCACGTTGGGCTCCCTGCATGGAGCCTGCTTCTTCCTCTGCCTGTGTCTCTGCCTCTCTCTCTCTTTTGTCTCTCATGAATAAAAAAAAATTAAAACAACAACAACAACAACAACCAGCATTTAATAAAAAAAAGAAAAGAAATGATCATGAATTCATAGATAATAAAACCTAGCTACTCAAATGATTTTAAGAAAAGCCAAAAGAAATATCTGAATGTAATATATAAAAGAAACAAAAGTAGTTTCTGATAAAATAAAAATCTATAATTCAATAAATATAAAACCTGTTACTGCATTATAAGTGCTTAATTATATACATATTTATTCATTATAATTTACTATGTATATTTTATTATATGGAATTACTGACAGGTGAACACTCTGGAAGACGGGAAGTCATCCAATATGCCAATATCATAGGCTTGCAAGGAATGTGACAGCTACAAATACACACGATCTCAGTATGCACAATCAGCAACTCAAATATTATAGTTATTACTCTTGGTGATTTTCTCAATGGGTAACAGCCCTTGGTAACAACAGTCTAAAAATAACAAATTAAGATCTTTTCTCACTTTACGTGGCAATTATATTCTTGGGCAATTATCTTATCTTAAAACCATGAAAAGAGTATTCTGAGAGTGTGTATCATAATCATAAGCAATTTATTAATGACTATACAGCAGGATCTTTGAAAATCATATAGGATGGAAAGCAATAAGACAGATTTTTGTGTGAGGGACAGTCCCTGACAGCACAGAACATCTAGCACCCTCGGCCCCTAGTATGGTCACTATGTCCAATTCCTGAGAAAAACAAAAATATATCCTAGGCATTTTCAGAATGCATTTTGAGGAGTTGTACTGCTGCCCTTGAGACTCACTGCCTTCAAGTTAGCGAGCATGGCATAGGACTCCCCTGTGAATGCAGAGCCATAGCAGCCGAAGGCTGGAAGAGAAAATAGGATGTTGCTTCTTCCAGCCAATATCTCCCAAGCATCAGACATTTCTGCATCTTTGTCAGGACGCTTGCACATACTATTATTCAGTATTTTTCTTTCAGAGACTCACTTCCTACTATAAATACCAATTGCCCTCTTAAATGGAAAATAAGAATGGCTTACCATAAGTGAAACGTAAACTTAACGCATGATAGGGGCACCTGGGTGATTCAGTGGTTGAGCCTCTGCCTTTGGCTCAGGTCATGATCCGGGAGTCCTGGGATCAAGTCCTGCATCGGGCTCCCTATAGGGAGCCTGCTTCTCCCTCTGCCTATGTCTCTGCCTCTCTTTCTGTGTCTTTCATGAATAAATAAAATCTTTTAAAAATAATAAAAATGTGACGAATGAAACAAACAGGAAATAACAAAGAGAAGATAATGTTATCAAACTCTAGCTTGATTCTGCTGCCAGCTGAAAAATCTCAGCTGGACAGCTCTTCTCTTTTGGCTAACCACCACATTAAGCCCAAATTTGTCTCCTCAGAACTTGGTCTGATTTCCAGAAGAACAGGTCTATTACCTCCACTTTATGATGACTCAGCTGTCATTATTCTCTCTCTGAGATAAGCAAGGTTTTGACATTATTTCTTATGAGTATATAGCCTCCTCGCATAAGGATTTACTCTTTTTATGAAGAGAGGGTATTATGAAGTACCTGTTACACAATACTAATGTAGACATTTAAAATATATTTCTTCTGATTTTTAATACAATACTCCAAGGTATACCTCAACACTCCCACTTTACTGATGAGGAGATTAAGCCATGGTGCATTTGCATTGCAACTGGTTAGTGGCCAAGCCAGGATGCAAACTCAGAGCTAATTACAAAGCTCAGAGAACTTGTACAACTTCTTTTGTTAATTGACCATGGAATTCAAAGTCATGGTAACATAGAATTTCTTAATTATACAGAGATAAGGATTTAAGGTGATTTAAACTGCTCTAATACCTCTGTGGTGATGACTTAGCCCTAACCTAGTGGTGCATGAATCTAAAGAGTTTTATTTAAGCCTTGTCCTGTTAACTTAAGAGGGTAACTGAGAAGACTCACATTAAACCAACATGATGGCTCTGTTGTTTCTCTGCTGTTTCTCTGTTAGTTCCTCTAGCATGTCCCACAAGGGATGCTTTAAGAGGGAGCTGGAGTCTGGGAGTGAGTATGAATGAATGTTAGATGCTCTGGAAGTGGGTGTGATTACTAGACAAAGCTTCTATGATGGTGGCTAGATTCTTCTGGTGGCTGCATGAAGCACATGTTACATTCTACATCAACTGGGCCACAAGGTGCCATATATCTGACCAAAAGTTATTTCTCAGTGTGTCTATATGTTTCTGGAAGGGGTTAGCTTCTGAATTGGGAGATTGAGTAGAGCAGATAGTCCCTCCCCAGTGTGGGCGGGCATTATTTCATCCATCAAGAGCCTGAAGAGAACAAAAAGGAAGAGGAAGGTTGATTAGCTCCCAAGATATCTGCCTTCTCTTACCCTCAGCACTCCTGGTTCTCTAGGCTTCAACTCCAGAATATACTTATTGGCTCTCCAGCTACCACTGCTGGCCTTCCTGGAACTCCAGTCTGCAGACAGCAGATTGTGAGACATCTCAGTCTCCATAACTGTGTGAACCAATAGCTTTTTTTTTTTTTTAATTTTTAAATATTTTATTTATTTACTTGACACAGAGAGAGTGTGAAAGAGTGAGTGAGTGAGCACCAGCAGAGGGAGCAGCAGAGGGAAAGGGAGAAGCAGGCTCCCCACTGAGCAGGGAGCCTGATGTGGGGCTCAATCCTATACCCCAGGATCATGACCTGAGCCAAAGGCAGATGCTTAACCCAATGAGCCACCCAGGTGCCCCTAAGCCAAGAGCTTATAATAAATAAATCTCCATCTGAATTTCTATATCTATAACCATATCCCTTCTCCTGTGCATTCTGTTTCTTGAAGAACCTTGACTAACACAAGATAGATGATAAAATCAGGGACTACAGAAGGTGCAGATGACCAAACACCCTTAATTCTCTCAAGTCATCCTCTATCGGATGTGCAGGTCACCTGAAAATTAAAATGTACTTTCTCTCCCTCACTTTCAACAAGTGCTGCACCCAGCTTGGAAACACTTCCATTTCAAAGACTCATTTTTCTTCTCAAATCTCTGACCTTTCAGACTTTCCATCTCAATCTTAGTACATCACATTGCCTCCTACTTCCCTGAAAAAAAAAAAAAATGGAAGTCACAGCCTACACATCTTACCTCTATCCACATCTGTATTTTCCTCATTCCCTTCTGTCACAATAGAAAATTGGCTCTTCACCATTGAAAGGTCATCTGCTCTGTGCGTTATAAATGTCATCCCCCTCTCAGGGGCCATGCTTCAGTGAACTGACTCTACTCTCAATTTGTCTTCACCTCCTTCCATTTCTGCCAGCCCCTTCCCACCACCATTTGTACAAGCCAACCTCCACCTTCTCTCTAGGCTACTCCAACAGACATGTGGCTTTAATTACCATGTATTTACTAATTACACCTAACTTTATTTCAAGGCCAGACCCTTATTAACTCCTGGCCCACATAAATAATTGCTGTGGGGAGAGGGGAGAGGGAATCTCCAATTGGGTACCCTGTAGGCATCTCCACCATCTTCCTTCTGTCAATATTGCTCATCTTGACATGGTCATCCACTGCTGTCCAAAGCAGGGCCTAGAAATCAACCTCAATGGGTTCCTCTTCCCCTGCCTTAGCACCTGAGATAACCAGTCATCAAGATCCAGTGAGTTGTCTCTCAGATGGCCCCGTCCTGCATTCTTCACTACCACTACCTTATTACCCGTCCTTCACCTGGAGCACTGTAGCAGTACTCTCTTGATCTCCCAGGGTAGTCTTGACATGGGCATCAGAGTGACCAGTAGAGTAAACCAGGATATTATTGTCTTCCTGTAACCCCCAGGATAAAATACTAATTAGTAAGCATGGTACCTAAGTCTTTTCTCTCCTTATCTGTATCTGTCTCTATCATCTTGTGCTTCTCTTGATGACAGTAGAGTCTTCATCCTTCCTCCTAGCTAAGGCTATGCCTCCCCTCCTCTCAGGAGCTTTACGGTCTTGAACCCTTCCCTTCTCTGGTTTACTCGATGTGCAATTCTCTGTCAGATACATAGGCTTTCAAAAATGCATCAATCTTTCTTACTACAAGAAATAATTAAATCATTAAAGAAGAAATACAAATTACCCTCTGTTCCCTGTGTTTCAAGAATACTGATCTGATTTTTGTATCTCAAATGTATCAGTATCTGCTTACTATTTGTCAGACACTTTGCTTAGTGATTTGTGCTTCAATTAATCTTCACAACAGTCAATGACATGGACTAGTCTTTTTGTTCTCAATGTTCAATGACTTGTCTAAAGTCACCTAGATAATAATAGAAAGAACAGGATTCAACCAAAGTCAGTCAGACTCCAAAACTACACTCATAACAAGTACATTGTACTACAGTATCTAAAAGATGAGATGGAAATGAAAGGAAAAACATAATTATATATATATCTTAATATATAATATATGTAATTTTATATTATATATACTATTATAAATGTTAGATCACATATTATATATGTAATATTAAATAATATGTAATATTAAATAATATGTAATGTATAATGCATATGCTATAATATTTTATAGTTTTGGTATTATATATTTGTATATAATATATGTCTACATCAGCTAATAATATTGAGTGTTAATATTTATTAAGCATTTACCATGCAAAAGGTACTATACTAAACATTTAACATATGTTATTTCATTTAATTTTAACACATTTGGTGTTATTATAGTATCATTATGCATGATGAAATGTAAGCTGAGTAAATTGAATAGATTAAAAAAATTTTTTTTGGTTCCGAGATCTTTGGAGCATGGAAAGGTTTGTATTTGAACTCTGAGGTGTCTAGCATCAATGATAATGCTTAACCACAATGCAATACAGAATATATCACCCAGAGTCACCTGGGTGGCTCAATGAAGCAACTGACTCTTAATTTTGGCTCAAGTCATGATCTCAGGGTGGCGAGACCAGGCTCCATGCTGAGTGTTGAGTTTGCTTAAGATTCTCTCTCTGTCCCTCTGCCCCTCTCTCAAAAAAAGAAAAGAATATGTTACCCATTAGTATGCTATGAATCAAAATCCCAGGGAAGAGATTTTATTTACCAAGTACAGTGATTCATAGTGTCTTGTAATGTTGAACATATTTTTTAGGTAGAGCTGCTCCTGCAATAATGTGAAGGTGAAGTATCCCCCATATTGCCCAAGGCTGGCCCCTGAAGTACTTGGAGAGGAAGAACTATGTGGATGGTAGTATCATGCAGTGACCAACAACTTGGGCTTTGGAACCAGAACCAGAGTTGGATCTCAGCACAGTCACAACTTTGTGACAGGGGACAAGTTCTTTTACCTCTTTATCTCTAGTTTTTCACTCTTAAAATGCAGATAATAATAATCCCTATGTGCCAAGAATGTTTGGTAGATTGATTATAATAATGTGGGAAAAATACTCAGCCAATGTCTGAAACATTAAGTGCTCAATAAGCATTAGTTAGTATTGCTTCACAATGTAGCACGAGATTAGGCTTTAGAGTGTTGGCCTCCAAAATTAGATTTATTTCTGTATTTTCATCATCAGCTCTTTTATGCCAAAAAAAGAAAATATTCTCCTCTTCCTAAAACATCACCATGTATCTATCCATTCATTCATTTCGATGTGCCAGGCATTCCTCAAGGGTCTAAGAATGAACAACAGCATATGGTTTAATGCCCTTCAATGACTTCAGAATGACAGAGGTAGGAAGCCACATATACAAGTATAAAGTATACTCTATACTTATACAAGTATAAAACATGTGACAGTATAAAAATTGCTGCAGTCAGGTACCCCATATGAAAATTTCTTAATCATCTTTCAACACAAATAAGTATGGATATCACCTACCATCTGAGGTCTTCTTTGAAATGCCCATTGAAAAAACAAAACATTTTTCCATCCTCAATTGTCACCATTACCTCATCTACTCTCTGTAACCATAATATTTTGAAATTTTTCAATCTTAAATAAAGGGATATTTGAAGACCAAGACCTTGTGTTTTTATTTATGTTTTTTGTTTTGTTTTTTTTTTTGTTACCCTTTTTTAGGACTTTAAGGTTTTGGATAGTGCCTAGAATGCAGACACTCAGATGATGGAAGGATGGACAGGAGGGAAGGAGAGAGGGATGGAGGGAAGGAGGGACAGATAGATGGATACATAAGTGACTTCAAGAGAAATAGACTGGAGAAAGACATAAATTTTGGTTGACAGAAAAGAAAGACTTTCTAGTATAGGAGGTGTTTGAGTTCCTTCTAAAAGGTAAGATTTCGGAACAAATACAATGTATGTGCGGTGGTGGGAAGCTGGTGGGGGTAAAGCATTGTAGATGGAGGGAAAAGTATACTGTAATGATGTGTTCATCGAGTGGCAAGCAGATCAGACTGGAAGCTGGAGGAGGAGAGCAGAGGGATGGAGACAGAAGAAGTCTCAGACCTGGCTTGAAGGGCCTTGGAAACTACGCTAATGAATTTGGACCTTCAATCCATCGTGGCTTCTCAGTAGGGAAGGAGGCCTCTCTTGCTATAAAGCTTAACTGTGATGGAGGACATTATTTCATCACCTTGAGCTAAGTATCAGTACTTGATTAAAACTGAGAAGAGGCGGACAGATCCAACAGTGTTTTCTGGGAGCCTAAATCACAGGGTTTTGGCACCTCTGAATTTAAAGGGAAATTGAAATCTCTTCAATACTCATTCAGGCTAAAAGTACTTTTAGAATTTCCAAGAGGAACAATTGAAAACACAAATCTGTCTCCTAACAATGCTTAGGCTTTGGGATTCTTCCTGCCTTTATTCTGTTGAATGAGACAGAATGGAATGAATAATAATATCTGACATCCTCTTACATTGCATTTCTAGAGCACTCTCACAAAAATGACTTCATTTGATCTTCATAAAAACCCTGTGAGCTAAGCACTATTATCTTCATTCAGCAGCAAGCAAACAGGAACAGAAATAGTAAGGTAGGCAAGTTGGATTCTCTTACCTTTCTCTTTCTCTGCCCCACCCAGCTGGGGCAAGTTTTGAGGCCCTTCACAGCTGAGAAAAGCTTTCCTTGGGGTCACATATGTTGCAAAAGAGGCCAAAGGTAAAGGGGGGATGTAATACATCTTAAAATGCTACTCTGTCTGACACTCGTCATGATTATCATCATATAATCCCCATCACCGCTTCTGAAGGCAAGTGTAATTGTACCTACTTTGTAAAAAAGGACATGGAGCTCAGAGAGATTAATAAACTTGTTCCAGTTGGCCCAGCTGCAAAAGAGTAGGGTCACATTTAAACTATTTATGGGCCCCAATGCACATACACATTCCCTTTTACCACTTCACACTGCCATAATGTTAGGAGTAAGGGCTCAGAGCTCAGACTGCCATGTTTTTTGTTTTTATTTTTGTTTTTAAGATTTTATTTATTTATTCATGAGAGACACAGACAGACAGGTGGAGACATAGGGAGCCAGATGAGGGACTTGATCCCAGGACCCTGGAATGACAACCTGAGCCAAAGGCAGATGCTCAACCACTGAGCCATCCAGGTGCCCCTGACTGCCATGTTTCAATACCAGTTGGCCTTATGACCTTGAGAATCTGTGCTTCCACATTCTCATCTCTAAAATGGAGATCATATTAGCAATTATCCTAGGAGTTGCTCTACAAGTAAATTGTGACAACATATGTCAAGTACTTCAACCATTCCAAGCACAGATATGTGTATTCTAAAGTTATCATCTTATGGGTCTTCAAGTTAATTCCCTTCTCCAGTCCCATACCCAATCCCCCGATCCTATAGCAATTATCTTCTGTGGTTCTAGGGCCAAATTGTCAACTAGATTTGACACTGTTCTCTCTGCAATGAGTTGGCCTGAAAGCCTGCCTGGTCCCAAGCGGGTCCCTATAAGTCTCACTGTGTCAGCTCAATCCAAAGGTTGGAATTTACTACCTAGACTTTCCTTGCTTGTCTTTCAACCTCCCTGAGCCTCAGCTATTTGGATTGGAGCTCCAGAAACACAATTAGCTTTTGCCAGATCCCCTTTAGAGGATGACAACCTTGTGTCATGTCCCTAGCATACTGGTAGGTGTTCCTCTATCTGTATCTGTATACTTGGAACGATAAGTCCTGCCCTGTATAGCATTTACATTACTGAAGATTGGCTCTGTTTCCTCATGCCTTGCTTCTGCTTTCTCTTGGAATTTTGCATTGCACATTTATTTTACCCCAGGAGATATGTGAGGTCATAGAGAAACAACTCCAATCAACCAAGCATGGTCTCTGTCCTCAAAGAGAGTAACCAGGTTTTAAGCAATCAATTATACAAATTATCTAATTATAGTTGAGAAAATTTCTTTGAAACAGAAGTAAAGAGTTCTTTGAACAAATGTAACAAGAAGACTCCCACCTCATCTGAGGATTCAGGGAAAGCTTCTTTCTTGAAGAGGTGAAAACACAAGTGGTCTAGGACTCCCCAGGATGCAGCCTTTTTATTTATTCAAATGTTCCTACGTGATTTGGAAGGGATAGAGAAAAAAGTGATCATCTCTAACAGTCTCAGAGCTGTGCCAGACTTTCTAGTTTGCACGAGTGATAATTATAACATGATTAAAAAAAAAAACCTTTTTATTAAGTACACGTCAGGTACTTTGCTACAGACATCACATCAATCTTGTTTTCTCAGTCTGATAAAAATCATGAGTCAGATACTTTTCTATGCTCTGGAGAAACAAAGGCTTTGAGGAAGAACAATTTCTGCCTTCAAAAATGACACAGTGGAATGATCCCCGCCACAAATCTGAATCGTGTCAGTCTGGTTGAGCTGGGCTATGGTGCCATTCGTTTCCACTTGAAACTCATCCATATACTAGTTCATAGTTTTGTAGGTCAGAGATCCGGTCAAGCCTTTGTTCTCTGTTTAAGGTCTCATACGCAGAAACCAAAGTGTCAGCCGGGTGGGGCTCCTAGAGGGGGCTGGGGAAGAATTAACTTCCAAGTTCGTTCAAATTGAAGGCATAATCCAATTCCTTACTGGTGTTGGCCTGGAGTCTCTCTGGGCAACAAGAGGCTATTCTCAGGTCTTACCATGTGGCCCCTCCATCTTGCAGCAGAGGACCTCCTCCTCACCACATCTCCCTTGTGCTTTACATCTCTCTGGCTCCTTCTGCCACCAGGGCAGAGAAAACTGCTTTTCAAGGACTCGGTGTGGTTAGACTAGATCCGCCCAGATAATCTCCCTCTGAACCACCTACTAGTGTTAATTGCACCTGGAAAATCCCTTCTGCTGTGTAATATAGCACAATCATGGGAGTAACATCCAGGCACAAGGTTTATGGGGGCCATCTAGAATTCTTTCTACTAAACATAACAAATAGCCCTACAATTCCAGTGACTGGAAACAATAAAGATGTATTTCTCACCAATAAACAAGTCCATCAGGGGTTAGCCCTAGCCCTGTTCTCTGATGCTCTCACTCTAGAAAACAGACTCATGGAGCAGCTGCCACTACCGGTAGTATCACCAGTTGCAGAACGAGAATGAGCTCATGAGTTGCACACTAGTTCTTAATGCTTCTGCCCAGAAGGCAGAAACATCATTTCTTTTTTTTTTTCTTTTTTTTTTTTAATTAATTTTTATTGGTGTTCAATTTACCAACATACAGAAAAACACCCAGTGCTCATCCCGTCAAGTGTCCACCTCAGTGCCCGTCACCCATTCCCCTCCAACACCCGCCCTCCTCCCCTTCCACCACCCCTAGTTCGTTTCCCCGAGTTAGGAGTCTTTATGTTCTGTCTCCCTTCCTGATATTTCCCAACATTTCTTTTCCCTTCCTTTATATTCCCTTTCACTATTATTCATATTCCCCAAATGAATGAGAACATACACTGAGAAACATCATTTCTGATCACATTCCATTGACCAAAGCAGATGACATGGCCGGACTACCTTTCAGGGATGAAGGAAGTGCAATCCTACCAATGGCTTGGAAAAAAGGAGACCCAGAAATATTTGGAGGGGTTGAACTAATAAGGACCACAGTTCTTCCTTTGACCACCAAATACTTGGTTCATCTGCCTTCTACCATACATAATACACTCACTCTCCTCCCCTCCAAGGGGGAAATCCAAGTTCCATTGATTTGCACATTGCATCCAACTTCAGAGTTTGGGGATATGTGGGAATCTCCACATCAAGAATAACCATGATATTCTTTGTAGTAGGTCTAATGGCCTCCTTGGTGTTCTTGATAGAGAAGGAAATAGGCTTCAAAAGTGAAGGCCAAGCAACCAATTAAGTGGTGGAGCCAGGAAAGAAATCTAGATCTCCCTCTTCATGACAGCCTTGTTACTTCATTCCCAACTGACAGAGTAGGAGGCATTATGAGGGATGTTGCCAGCCTTCTAAACCATTAGTCTGAGTAGGAGGTCGAGCACAAAACAGAGAGCCATCCCCACTCTGGTCTGGCTACAGTGAACATAGAGACAGTGAGGGCAGCCTCATCCCCATCCTGCACGTGTGGGATGGGAGAGTGTGGTTGAGCAGATTCTCGAATAATGAGTAGTTTTCCTGGTGGGTGACAGAAGAGGGAGGAGTTCCAGAAATGAGAAAGAGAAGTGGCATGTATAAAACACTGAGTAGGGAGGAGAGAGTCCCCATCAGTGGAGTACCCAGCTGGGTGTGGGAAGGGATGCCCTTGAAGCCGGCTCTGGCTGGTAATAGATCTTACAGGGCTGGGGATGCTCTGCTGGAATCTGGACTTCATCCTGTGGCAGCCACAGAAGGATTTTCGGAAGTGACAAAGATAATCCAGGTCTTCTGAGAAGTGGATGCCAGAATGCAATTCCAGAGGCAAGAATATAATTAGGAGATACATCTGCGAGGGAAAATGGGAAGGGGGCCAGGGAAGGCAGGGGGTATCTGACACCCAGCAAAGGAAGGAGGAAGAGAAGGTGGTAAAAGCATCCTAGAGCACTAAAGTCAACTGAACATATCTCAAAATGATAATAAGAGCAGAGGCATTTTTAAGCTAACTGACTATTAGGAAAAAAATACAGAGAAAGCTAAAGTAATAGAAGGTGCTTTTCTGTGTGGAACTGGAGGGGGATAAAGTGTGTGGGGAAGAACATTTGCTCACTGTTCTCAACTGTGCATGCGTGCATCCATTTAAACCTTGTACACATGTTACTTTAATAAACATGAAATATACATGTGTATATATGTATATTTAAACCTCATATGTGCATTACTAATTAATTGGAATGAAATATGTACATGTTACACATATGTGCTTGTGTGTGTGTAATTAAATACTGTGGTTTTGGTCTAACCTATAGAGAAGAGGGTATCATTTTGAACGCAGTTTTGAGGTATCTTCTGCATGAGGCAGACTCTACATGAGATTCATGACCGTTTCTCTCTTAGGGCGTATTTTTCATTTTCCTAAAGCTGCCCGGGGATTCATATAAAAGACTGTGTTTAATGTAACCTTTCCAGCTGTGCCTATTAACCACTGACCTTTCCTCTTGACGAATCTTCACCCATTTCAGCCCTGGTGTGAAGTTGTTTGAGGAAACGAAGGGACCCAAAAGGTCTTTGAAAGGGAGGCGTGAGAAAGCTGTAGTAAAACCGGCCGTGGGTGGGAGAACAGGGATCCTGGAAATGTGTGCCGAAGCAAATAAGCTCATGTGCACAGATTCATGAATAAGGCTTTTCCAGAAACAGGGTCAGGGAAACCAATCTTCAGGAGCAGAAAGTAGCCAAGTACAGGGGGATAGATCATCTGAGAAGACAGGTGACCCGAGCGGATAAGGGTGAGAGCCCAGAGCAGCGGAGGTCTCCCAGTAGAAAATTATTACCAGGTACACCTCATACACTTGACTTTGCTCTCATATTCACATGTGTGTTTGTGTGAACACACAACACACACACCTGATGATATCACATTACTTCTATAGTTTTCCCGGACCCTGAAACACCCAGAGAGACACCCAGCCATGCAAGCCTCTCATAGCCATTCACCTGGTTCTCAGGCCAAAGGCTCAATGGTCTTGCATTTTTGATTTGAAGAAATATACCTTCTCTCAGTTTACATGCTATTGAACCTGGGGGGCCCTCAAGTATGGGTTACATGCAGGTGTCCTCTCTCAAATGAGCACTTGTTCACAGTGCACTCAGATGAAAACTTGTTTTGCTCATATCCCCATCTCTACCAGCTGGACCTTGAGGTCAGGGCAGGAGCTGTGTCTGGGTTCCCACTAAGCACAGGGCCTGGTGTTTGGTAGATTCCCAGCTACCATTTTTTCAGTGAATATGCACACTTAGTCTGAGGGGTTGGGACTTAGCTGGGGGCAAAAGGAAGGAACAATGGAGCCTCTCCTCCTCCTCTTGCTCCAGGGTTTCTTTCTCCTAATGCAAGCCACATTGTTGTTCCTACATTTATTTCTGTTCCATCTACTTCTTCAAGAAAGAAGAAATAAAACCAGAGGGAAGAGGCTGGTTACATCTAACGCCAATGGTCTGCATGATGTGATTCAAGGGTTTGTCTTCTGCCTCCCTTATTCTTTGCAATTACAGGCTTCTGCAAGCGCTGCATGGATTGGTCAGATTTGCTGCACCATTTCAACATGTTTTTTCATTAAGATCGCAGTAATTCACTGTCGAAGTCTTTTCCTTCCTGTTAAAAGGTGAGAAAATGAAGGTGCAGAGTCATGCTCTCTCTTGTCCAGAGTCGCACAGCGAGAAGGTGGCAGAGCCAGGTGAGGGCTCATTCACAGGTGTCGGAAATTGGGCACCTATTTTACTTCACCTTGGTGCCTCCAAGCAAATCTCCTTGAGGAAGATTCTCATAATTTCTTGGGAAATTCCCCCATTTTACGCACGAGGGGGTGGAAGTCCAGCAGAGGGAAATGGCTTACTAAATGCACACAGCGGATAGCCTGTCTCTGTCTCACTCAAGAATATACTCATTCTGGTCTTACTAGCTAAACCAACAGATCAGAGGGCTGAGGAGAACAATATCTGAATAATCCTTAGGTGACTGGTTGAGGCAGGTGTTTGCATTTTGAGTGCAGAGCTTTCATGTCAGGCAGACTCAAGTTCAAATCCCAGTTGTCCCACCTGTCAGCTGTGGAAGGAAGAAGCTAACTTTGTTAAGTATCAGTTTTGTCCTAGGGTTGTTGTGAGTGGTAAATGAAATGAAGCGTGGAAAACACTTAGGATTTGGTGTGGGGCCCAGGGTGGGCATTGTAAAGAAGTACTAACATCTTTGTAATTCGGCTTGCCAAGTATAGAAGTGTGCTTAGCGTGTTTCTGAGAACAAATACCATGGAGAACAGTTTTTGCCCACCATGTAGGTCTGCATACATCCATTACACATGTTCCAAATTCCTATCTAACATCCTGTGTGGGTTAGGCTTTGTAATTCTTATTTTCTTGTTATTTCTAAAATGACAGGGATTTTTTTTTTCAAAATTACAGTATGAAAAAAGAGGTTGTTCTCTTCTTATATGCCATAGCATCTTCCTAAATGGTTTTAATCTTTTTTTCACTCATCAGATCTGGAACTTAAGAAAGTATGGTTATGGAGAAAATTATGATATCATAATAAAAGGAAAGCTTTGAGGTCACACTCATGGCTGGGGCTTTGGTTTTTAAGAGTTAAAGTTTGCTCTAAGTATTTAGAATTTCAGAAAGGATAACTCTGGTCTTAAAAGACAATTTGCCTATTTTATTTTTGAAGATTTATTTAGTTTAGCGTGAGCAGGGGGAGGGAGAGAGAGAATCTCAAGCAGACTCTGCTCTGAGCACAGAGTCCAACATGGTTAATCCCATGACCCTGAGACCATGACCTGAGCCGAAATCAAGAATCAGCCGCTTAATTGACTGAGCCACCCGGAGCCCCAACAATCTGCCTGTTGCAATAGATTGTATGCAAGAATGGGAGTATGGCAGGGAGAAGGACATAAGCTTTGGAGTCAGAGATACAAAAGTTTTCAAATCCTGGGAGCATCACCTACCATTGTGACTTTGACAAAGCTTGGTAAGCCCTTTGCATTTCAAATTTCTTACCATAAAAGAGGGGTTTCAACTTTTACTTTGCAATATTATCATGAACCTTAAGTGTGAGCTGAGTATCCAGTCTCTCCCACCAAGAGTGCTTACAAACAATAAGTATTTCTTCTATCATATGAAGCCAGATTGTCCTGCATTTGAACCCAACTCCACCACTTGGTAGCACTGTGCAAAAGTTATTCCTTGAACCTGAGTATCCATAAGTGGAATGGAGATAATATGTGCATTATGGGTCTGATGTGAATAGTAAATGAACTAACTTAATAGTGTCTGGTGTGCCATAATAATTCAGTAAATGTCTCTATCTCTCTTTCCTCTCTCTCTTTCTGATTTCATTCCTCCTTGCCCAGTGATAACTATTTACATATCTGGTCCAGACATTGTCATGTTGCACAGGATGCTTAGTTTGCAGAATCAAGGCCACCTGGAGACTGTCTTGTCTTCTTCATTTCCACAAGCAAAGGTCATTCAGCCAATAAAGGAAACAGATGACAAGCCATCAAATCTCCCCAAGTCATGCTCCGCTCTCTGGGGAGAGACCGTGTGGTTTATAGCCAGCGTCCCACTGTTGCCAGTGTCCTCTCATGGGGTTTTGGAGCTGGCTGCATACTGTTGGACATCCTTCTTTTGCCTATCCATGCACAATAGACAAATATGTCAAGTCTTTTGACTCTCAGTAGGATTTACCAACCTCTGATCCAGTCCAATATTGCAGTCTCATTATATCAGAAAGAAATGCTGCTGCTGGTCTAACTTGATTATATTCTCATGGTCCACACATTTATTCAAACATTACATATTGTGTGCCCACAATGATCCAGGCATTGTGCTGTGCATTGAGAGTACACCAATCAGTAACATGGGTGTGGTTCTTAATTTGCTACTTTGGGGTGGGGAGAGGGACAGACATTTATTTATTTAGTAAATAAATAAAGCAAAATCATCATGAAGCACATTGTCCTTATTTGGATTTATATCTTGTAAATAGCATGGGGATAGACAGATGTGAGTTTAAATATTAAATCCTTAAATTATTTGCTGTGTGATTTGGGGCAAGTTACTTAGCCTTTCTACACCTCAATGACCTTGTTTCTAAACTGGTACTAATAAGTGTAACATTCCAACTAGGGTTGCTCTCAGGTTTAAACAAAATACAGCATGCAAGGGTCTAATATGTGTCTAATACAGTCATGTAATATGTAAGGATTCAAAAAGGACAAATTTTAGGGGTACCTGGGTGGCTCAGTTGGTTAAGCATCTGCCTCTTGATTTCAGTTCAGGTCATGAGCTCAGGGTCATGAGATCAAGCCCTGTATCGGGTTCCCTCCTCAGGACAGAGTCTACTTGAGATTCTCTCTCTCTCCTTTTTCCCTCTCTGCCCCTCCCGTGCTCTCTCTCTCTCTCTCTCTCTCAAATGAATGGGTGGATAAAAATCTTTTTTTAAAAAAGAGGAAAATTTTGGTCACACACAGACACAGACACATTTACACACATGCATTTTTGCTGCACTAACCACTAATTCATCCCCTATGTACTCCCCATTCCTATCCTCCCTTCATTCATTGCCCTTAGTTTTCCTTATTTCACATACTAATTGCATAACTTTGCATGAATTACTTGACTTTTCCTAGCTACACATGTAAAATGATGATGGGAGTACTTCGCAGGGCTGTAATAAGGATTAAGTAACTATTACATGTAAAGTACCCGCTAATATTGGAAGCTTAATAAATGCTAATTTCCTTCCTTTCTCATTCTTTCAGCTGAAAGAACACATGCTGCAGCATTTATAAAAACAAATCGACAGATCATCCAACAGTATGAAGGAACACACAGATTATTTCAGGCAGAGTGTCCAAATCTTTCTGTGCAACTGTCATCCAAATCTGAGGTCAACTACCTTCCTCCCAGGCCCAAATGCTGCCTAAATGATCACTTCAATATTTCATGATAGTATCTGAAATAGTTGTGTTAGTAGAATGCCTACATGTTTATTAGGTATATGCTGAGGGCTGGAAATTCCCAGGAGAGGGATTGAGCGCTCCAAAACCCAGCATGAAAATATTATGGTGGACTTCTATAGTGGGGGAAACATTATCCACATCTGAGTAAAGATAAAATGCGAATTTGGCTAAAAAAACTTAGGTTAACAAACACGAACCCTATTACAACCTTGAAAATACTGCTCTTTGCAAATCAATAAATTTTAATATGAAGTATGTAGATAGACTTCATTTTTCACTACAAACATAAAGTTGATTGTTCTCATTTATTCTAAAAATAACATGATTTTCCTCAGACTCCATCAATTCTGTGGAATTTTCTATAATTGGCAATACAGTTTAGATTTAATCTTGGATGATATGTTCAAAGGAGAAGAATTGATTACTGAACAGGGTGGATATTCATCACCATTGAATTACTGAGTTATTTCGGCTGGTTTGCTGATAAATGTTTAACAGTCAGATCTTTTATTTTGGTAAGATGAACCCAAATTGGTGGTGTTTACCAACTTCTGTAGTCAAAATACTCTTACCATACCTGATCTCAAGCTGTTTGTACAACTGATTTACAAAATTTCTGAGCTGGTTCTAGCACACCACTGGCTTTATGTGAAGTGTGCTGATGGCTACTGGAGGTAACCAGTATTTATGAATTTAGTAAGCACTAAATTCATACCAACTTTCACAAAAGTCATTGACCCATCCAACTGCAGAAAGTACTCAACTGGCAATGAGAAAATCTAGATTTGTTTTTTAGAATTGCCCCTAGATAATAGGTTTATGAAAAAATGCTTAATCTAAGATTCAAAATTTTCATGTATTGCAAAAATAATGTTGGAGCCATTAAATGAGAATATACTGTGTGAAGCTGTAGCCCAAGTGATGAGTGTCATATGATTCAATAGTAATATCTCTAATGTACTACAGCAGTAAGATATTTGGTGTTGGGAGGTAACATTTCATCGAACAATGAGAGAAGGCTCAAACAGGGACGGCTCTTCCAACCAAAAGAAGAAATACAAACACCAGTCTCCACAAACTGCAGATTTAACAAAAAAAGCCCCGAGAGAGCCTATATATTCAGAATGAAGCATTTGGATTACAGATGATAATAACAATATAATTAATAGCAGTTAATAATTAGCTAGTGCTTACTACATATGTACAAATTGTTTTACTTTAATTGGCTCATGTAATCCTCAGACAATCCATCTAAGTGGCAATTAAAAGTTCCATTATAAAGTTGTTTGCTGTTCTGATTCACTTTCTAGATTCGGTGGGTTTTCAGTAAGGAAATGAAATTCAATTTCAATAATGATTTTAAGAAGCCAAAACTTTGCTGGAAGGAGAAGGATAGCACCCTCTTCCAACTTTGGAGTTCAACATTTATCCACGTCATCGGAATGCATGAACACCTTAGAAACAATTGCTCACAGTGTTTTCCACTTCGTTTCTAAAGCATCAGATATTTGGAATGAAATTTGCATGTTCCTGATTTCTCACACTTCACTCAGTGCAGAATGCCAAGGCTCTGATAGAGGAAGTTGATGCCCAAAATATCTGGCAAAACTAAGCCATGCTAACGTCTATAGTTTTCTAATTTAAAGCATTGATATTTTCCCTATTTTAACCAAATTTTATTTAATTAGTATCTTAATTTTTCCCAACCCCTTCTCTTGCCTTGTCCCATCCTTCCCACAGCTTCCAGATTTAACGTTCAGCTCTTATCTTGTCACACCATCCTTAAAGAGGTTAACTCCTCTAGTCTATACATTAAACTAGGAAACTCGCGAAGCACAAATAATCTCCCACAGACTCTAATTTCCCTTTCCAATCTTGTTTTTCACAACACAAACACACACACATATGTACACATACATATACATACATAAATACATATAAAACACATAGATACACATTTTATCCCAACATGTCACTCAATTCATTCCTCACTTAGTTTCATCCCTACTCTCCCACATTTCTCTTCTTACTGTGTTCATTATTCCAGGAATCCTCTTCTAGCTTGCATTTCTCACATTTATACACATACACACATAGACACACACACACACACACACACACACACACATCCTTATCCATTAATTAAGATCCAGCTCCAAAGCTACCTCTTCCAAAATTTTTTTCAAGAACCTCTCTCCACCATTTACACAGATACCATAATTATATCTTGCCCTCCTCTCTATATTAGCATTTTATCTGTGGTTACAATCAAGCAGAGATTAGTTACCATTTGTATTAAGTTGTTATTTAGAGCATGTGACTAATATCTAATCTGAGTACCCTTCAAGAGAATATTATAGGGGCACCTGGGTGGCTCAGTGGTTGAGCATCTGCCTTTGGCTCAAGTCATGATCCCGGAGTCCTGGGATCAAGTCCTGCATCGAGCTCCCCATGGGGACCCTGCTTCTCCCTCTGCCTATGTGTCTGCCTCTCTGTGTCTCTCATGAATAAATGTATGAAATCTTAAAAAAAGTATTCTATATGCAATTCAACCATACATTCACAGAATACCTCACAGAATTCTTGAGAGGAAATACACACACATATGCATATACCTGCATACAATTATTGAGCACCAGTTTCCAACAAGGTGTCAGCTAGCCATTTTCTTTTTGTTTTTTGTTTTTAAAAGTATTTTATTTATTTACTTTGGGACTTAAAGATTGCATATGCCAGACAGTGAGCATGAAGAGGGGCAGGCAGAGTAGGCTGGAGAAGCAAGGGGCATCCCAAGAAGAGGAAAGAGATGGACAAAATGCATGAAAAGGCAGAGGTACAGAGACTAAATGGGATGTATATATAGAATTTACTTCCACAAAGAGATAGAGGCTGTGGTTTAAATAAGCTTATGACAAAGATGATTTCCTAATCCTGTAACTAACATTACTAAGTTACAGCTAACCAGGGAAAGTGAACTGCCTGTCACTAAACATCATTCTGTTGGTGCCTAAGTCTCCAACGCCCCTCGGTAATTACCTACCCTTTACTAAGAGTTAGGGCTGGCTTTTAGTTAGTGTTGTAATGTGCACTGAGCTAAGCACTTTGCATGAATCATTAGAACAAGAATAAGAATTATGAGCCTTATTAGATCTTTTCTCCTTTTAGCAGCATTGCCTATGTTCTCTCATTTAATTCTTGCAAAAATTCCGAGATAAATATAAATAACACCCACTAGGCATCTTCATTTTCCAGATAAAGTAACTGATTATCAAGGGATTTAAGTAACTTGTTCCAAATCACATAGACCATGAATGTCAGAGCTGAGATTCAACCTCCTGTCTCTCTGACCCCACTAGATAGCCACTTTGTGCTATAGCTTTTCCCTGCAGTAATAGGAATTTATGATTACATAACACTGCCAACATTTTGCAAATCTAGACCACCTTGTTTTAAATCACTTTATTTTTATTCTATTTTTTTGACAAGAGAGATGTGCAGGTGCCATCTTGCCCTGCCTACTTATGGGAATCACTTGGCTTTTAGAGTTGAGGTCAGGCAGGCTGAACAGTGGATAAGCAAGGAGCAAACTTGCCTTTGAGTCGCTGTGAGCTTTACCATTTAGTCACCTGGGGAAGTCACTGAAGATGAGTCTTTGTTTCTTCTCCTTTCCTATCTTCTTCTACTGTTGAGTCTGTCCCCCCAGTAAATCAGACTAAGCAACACTGACAAAGCAAACTGACCCCAACCAAGCATAAGCAATATTACAGGCTCAGCCATTAGTCTGATTCACTTTGCATCAATCACTTTATTTAATTCTGCTAACAACCCTATGATGTCAATGCAGTCAATGCCCCCTCCTCACACACACACCACTCTCCCATTGTGCAGAGGGATAATCAAGGTTCAAAGGGATGCTGAAGTGTGCCTGACCCTCACAGTGAGTGACAGAGCCAGGCCATTTATTTGCCTCCTAAAATTGTAACCTACACACTAACCCAATTCAAGGGAAGATTGTAAAGATCAAACAAAAAGGGGGAGTGAATTGCAAACTCTAAATTTCAAGCACTCAATCAACATTTGTTCTGTGGCTGAATGAGTAGAGATTGGATTCCCATCATTGAAGATAGTTGGGTGAAGATGAAATCAGGAACAAGAACTGGACTCTCGATCCCTGGCTTGAGGGCTCTGGAATCACACACTTACAGACTGGAATATTGGCTCAGTCATTTGCTACCTGTGTCCTTTGGGTCAGCCAGTTAAATGTACTGAGTCTCAACTGCCTTGTAGGTATACTGGGGGAGCTGCGACATTTCCCTCACTGGTATTAGGAAGTGTAAATCAAACAACAGAGGGAAAGTGCCTGATGCAGGGGCTTGATGCATGGCTTTACTTTTTCCTGTGCCCTATTCACCATGATAATATTTTATCATGCTTTCAGATTTTATCGCCAAAGAAGTGCTTAGAAATGAATCCAAATTAGAGCAAATAGTCCTGTGAGGGACTAGAAAAAAGAGATGAGAATTGCTCATGACACGTGGCGGAAGTCAAAGGGGACAGATTTTCAGTCTAAGAAGTTAAAAAGGAATATAAAGCTCTACTAATAAAATATATCGTGCTGGGTTTCCCAGGAAATAAATGTTACATAGTTTTAATTGGCTATTTATTAGTGGTTCTGATTGCCGGACCCTCACTATGAGGCTTGGCCTTTTCACCGCCAATCTGAGTTATAAAATAACATAATATGGTTAGGAAAAGTGAGATGAATAGTGACCTTTGAGAAGGGAAGTTTTCAAAAGCCTATGTTTTTCCTCTAATAGTGTGTTTTCTTTTACTCAGCTTCAATTTTACCCTTTTTGTCGTTCCTTAATAAGTGCCACATTAGTCAGGATAAGCTAGCTTATGCTGTGGCTATGATAAACCTCAAAACATCAGTGGTAGAAGCAAACGTATGTTTATCTCCTATATACATTCATATTCAAGGCAGACTGGTGTGGGGAACTCTGCACCACAGAGCGAATCAGAAGCTGTGGTTGGAGGGATTGGATGGAGACTCTATCATCTCAATGATGATCCTGACAGCTCCTTTTGGCAAAAGAAGAGAAAGACTGGAGTTTCTTGGTACTTACACTGGTTTGACTTAGAAGAAATATGTGTCACTTCTGCTCACACTCCATCGGCCTCTTTCAACTACAAGGAACTGGGAAGTCTTGTATCCTTGGTCGAAGAGGGAGGAATATGAAACAGGATTTGGTGAACACATAACCTTCTCCCTATGTCGGTTAACAATTGTGTGCGTGTGTGAATCATTGACACAAAGATTACATTTTCTCCTTCATAGATTCTAAGTTTTGTGTCTCATGAGACCCACTGAGTCGCTGGTGCTTCATATAGTACCTGCCACAGAGATATCACAATGATCAGGATAGAGCTGTCAGATTCTAGCAATGAATATATACACGTGATTCAACCATTCCATCAATAAATATATACAGACCAGCAACTAGGAGCCTGCCACCAGAGCTAAGCAAAGAGGAAGGAGATGAAAAACCAGAGAAAGAATTTTTGATGTAGCCAAGGTATACTTCCATGTGCTCAGCCTGATAACTAACAAGTGAAGCTCACTGGAGTTACCAGAGGGAAATTCTGGTGGAGATTCAGGCCTCATTTCCATACCTTTCGCTGCCTCCTGGGGATGGGGCTCCACAGTGAGTTCATTGTCACTGGAGAAATTCAAACAGAGGCCTAAGGATCTGTTAGGGATAAAGTGAGCTGGAGCAGCATTGGATTGGAATTTGCATTAGATCATCCTCAAGTGCCTTGGGCTTTGTGGGACTGAGCCTCAGGGATTCCCACCCTCAGAGGGAGAGCTGAACGGGAAGTGTCTGTGATAAAAAAAAAAAAAAAAAAAAAAAGACACCTTCCCCAGGGTGGCCTGTCTCTAACCTCACAGCCTGCAGCACTTGAGCCTGGTAGGAACCCAGAGAAAGGAGCCCCACAGGAACACAACTGCTGAACCCCTTAGGGTTGGAGCACTCTATACCCACCCACACTCTCATTTTCTCGTTCAATCTGCTCAAGCAGAAATCTCTTGACAGGTGTAATTAAGGTCATTTCAAGAGCAAATACCTGTTTATCTCAGTTTCTTGCTCTGTAGTTTCCTTAGATGTTTGCCAAGCTGTATCCCTCCTCCAGACCCAGAAGTTGCACAAAGCATTCTGCAGATAAGAAGAGGGGCCATAATTTGCCCTAGGCTCTATGCAGCTTGTGAAGTTAGGGTTGGGATTTTTCAGAGATAAGAATAGACATGTCCTCTCCATGTACTGTCCCTAATCCACCCCTTGTAGCAGCTCCAAGGGGACTCAAACACTGGAGGAAAGAGCAGGAGACCCCTGATCTCAGACTCTGGCTGGCCAATAGACTGTAGCTAAGTCGCTTCCCAACTCAGGCCTCAGTTTCCTTGTTTTCATTCGCCAGATAGATTCTTTTTTTTTTTTTTTTAAGATTTTATTAATTTGGGAGAAAGTGTGTGCACAGCAGGGAGAGAGGGGCAGAGGGAGAAGCAGACTCCCCGCTGAGCAGGGAACCCAACTCAGAGCTTGATCCCAGGATCATGACCTGATCCCAAGGCAGACACTTAACTGACTGAGCCACCCAGGCACCCCACCATAGAGGTCCTTAAATTGGGTGCTCACTAATCCTTATTGTGTTCTCTTGTCTGGAGCGCTGAGGCAATGCTTCAGGGCTGTTTTCTTACATGTGGGAAGGACAATAACTAGAGTAGAAGGCAGCATGGTGCCGTGAGTTTGGGATCTGGAAGACAAAGATGTGGCTTCCGGCTCTGCCTCATCTTAGCTATGTTGCCTTGGGTAAACTCCCTCTGAGAATCTGGTCCATTATAGAAAACAGGTATAGTGTTGTCTACATCCTAGTGAATGGTGAGTAGGAAATGGTAAATACAGCCTCCAGCCCAGTGTTTGGCCAGACACAGGACACATGTTAATATGCCTCCTTTTCTTCCTCCTTAAAACAGCAGTAAACATAAGGCCCCTCAGCATTCCAGCTGCCAAAGTCATGGGTCAAAAACCCATTCTGACAGGGACCCAGGCTGCTTTGGGCACTGGATGAAAGGGAGAAGCAACAGCCCAGAGAACATCCTTAAATTTTCCTCCTTCCCAAACAACTCTCATTCCCACAGTCCCCCCACTAGACCTGTGGAAAGACAGCTCTAATAGAGACAAGACAATTAAAACCCTAGTGCCAAAGTCTTGGTCCCTGGGGTATTTAGAAAGATTTCCTCAATGATCTGGATTGGACATGATTTTTAAAGTGTAGGGAAATGAAAAGAAATGAACCCAGGGTTTAGAGACCACAAATCAGCCATGCAGCCCTGTAACAGGTGAAGAATTTCCAAGGAATCACCCAAAGAGGTGAAGAATTTCCCCCATCTTGACCTAGCCAGATGTTTTTGGGGACCCATCCAGGAAGCCCATGTCAGGAATGCAGGAAATACCTCTGCAAGAATTAGACAATCGTCCCAAGCTTTGGGTGCCAGAGGGAAAAGACAATGAATGCATATGGCAGCCAGGAGGACTGCCTGTGGGAGCACATGGAAGACACTCCCAGTGGACTTGACCTCTGAATTTGTTCATTTAAGATTTAGAAAGTGGCTGGGGGGGGGGGCGCAGAAATTTAGCTGTTAAAGACTGGAAATTAATTTACCCTTTTGTTGCTATTATCATTATTTTGTTGAAACCTCATTGTACACCTCCTTCCCTCCATCCCTATGCCCACAGCATAATCTTGAAAAACTGAGTGTTTATGATGTGTCAAACATTCTCCCAATACATCAGTTCTAATAACTCATTTATCGCTGGGGGTTAGAAATTGACCTTTGAATAGAGACGTGATAAAGACTCAGGAGATGATGAGCGATGCAAGTATGAAGAGAAGTACCACACAGAGGGAGTATTCAGTGCAAACATTCTGGGGTCAGGTGGACCTAGGAATATTTGAAGACTTAACAGCCCGAGCAACACACAAAAGAGCAAGATACAGGGCTGGGCTGTGTTGAATTTCAAGTCAAAGTAAAAGCCAAGAATCGTTTTGTGTTCTACTCCCCGCAAAAGATTGAATCTTCTGTCAGGTAGAATCAGAGTTAATTTTTTGCTTGTTTCTAGTTCTGCCAACATGTCTCATGGTGAGATCTTTAATTGAATTTAGTCTTCTCTCTCCTAACATGACTTCTTCAGTATCCAAAGAACAAAGGGATATTTATAAAAATACAGAGACAGAAAATAAGAAATTATAATGTAAACATTGATCGTATCACTGGTGCTGGTTACCATCTCAGGGATTCTCACCATCATTGTTATTATAGTATTAGTAAATGCCCTTAGGATTTACATGACATAAAACCAACTCAGACAGGCATAAGCAAAGGAAAAATGTATTACAAATGGTCTTAGGATTGCATAAGATAGGAATGTGCCTACACCTCAGGAGAAATCACAACCAGAGACTTGAAGAGTACAAAGATCTTTGATCAATAGCCTGTGCTCCTTTTTCTGAATCTGATTTGTCAATTTTTTCTCTCTTTTTAAGTTAGGTGCCCTCCATTCTCGTCCCTGCTCCATTTCCAAGGTTCATCATGTGTGATAAATGGCAAGTGGCAGCTCCCAAACTTTTCATACATTTCCCAAAGTCAGTGTTTCTGGTACAAGTCCCTCTTCTCCAGATCCAAAAAATGTCAGGGAAGGGACTCATTGGTTCAACTCCTGGATCAACCATATGTGTCCAGAGGTTGAGCTCATGTATGGAAGCATCTCTTATTTATAGGCATGTGAAGAAAATGGGAGGGGAACTGATCTCAAAAGAACCAGCAGAAGTAGAAATGTCCTCATAAGAAGACAGGTTACTGGGTAGAAAATAATAATTGCCCACTTTAATCATCATTTGTTCTTATTTGTTATCATTATATTTCTGACAAAGTTTTCAGTATTTCTAAATTTCTAGGTTCTTGGAAAGTGTAGACTGGAAGGGACATTATCATATCACTCATTTCTATACAGTCTGACAAAGAACTAGTTCTTTCCAAGAACTTGGTGAATGTGCTTCTCCAGATAAGACTTTGTCACCTCCCCGTGGTCTGTCTACCTTCTTTGCAGTGAAGAGAGAATGTTATGCCTTTTTTTCTGTTTCTACCACTTAATACAGATTTCTCTGATGATATTCTTAGGGATGACAAGAAACAGCTGGTCAATCTTCAGCATAATAATATCTGATGTCTGAAAACTACTATAACTCAATCTCTTTGCTTCTCTTCAGACTAAATAAGCCAGATTGCTTCAGCCTGCCTCTAAGCCATTTTTGGGGCCACTACCCTCCTGACTGTTCTAGCTTCTCCTCTTTGAATGTGGGGTCTACTCTGGCTACTGGCCATTGGCCTTCCAGTATTAGTCAAAGATAGTTCATCCCTGGAATACTGGAAGGAGGAGAGTTAGTCACTGCACCAGGAATCACCTTCTGATGTGAGTGGGCTGTGTGGGCAAGTCCCTACATGAGTTTCCTTGTTGCTATTAACCCCAGATGGGGTTGGGATGCCAATGTGTACTGCATAGAGTTACACATATATGAATTCAAACCCTGGCTATCACTTATTGATAGAGCAAGTGATTTGAATCTTTGCCTCATCATCTTTATCTGTACTGTGAAAATAAGAAAAATAATATTTAGAGGATTAATTAGATGATTCCTGTAAAGTGCTCAACAATACAGAGCTGGGAATAGAGATGAAGTTGATTTTTGGGGTTGTAGACAGCTCTCAAAATACAAATCTTAAGACTCCTAGCTTTCTAATACAGTTTGACAATATTCAAAAAGGAGATATTTACCATAGATGTTTGCCATAAAAACAATATTAAAAACTTTTAGAATACATAGTAAAGTACATAATAGAATACTTTTAGTTCACAGAGTAATATTTTCTGCATCTTTAATTGTGTTGCACTGAAACAATCCTGTGTTTTTAAGAGTTCTTGTTGTTTCTTGTCCCCTACGGAGGGGCAGAGCCAGAGAGTGAGTCAGAAAAGAAGGGAAGTTCTGGAGTAGAGAGATCAGACTGATCTCCACAGTGACCATCATGAATGAGGGAAGGTCTTAAAGCCAAGAGCCAGAACCTCCAGTGGGCCAACACTAAAGAGAGAGCTTAGGGGTTAAAGGAATGAGTTTGGCAGTTAAATATACCTGGTCTGGAATCCTGTCTGTGCCACTCCTTGTAAAATGAAGATAATAACACTTACCTAGAAGGGCTATTGACAGCATTGAGATAATGTATGAAAAGTATTTAACCCATGGTATGTGCTCAGTCAACTGTGGCTTGTACTATTAACAGAATCTGCAAGAGGAGGTTGGTGGGACTATTAGAGTCCAGAGATATGCATCCCCTCCTCTGCTACTTGGTGTGTGTTTATCCTCAGTACTCAACCTTTCCTTCTGTGGGGGCTCCTGATCTCAATAAACCAGGATATCTCTAACATTATTTTGAGTATAGATAAGAAAAAAAAAAGCTTTACTACATTTGCCTTTTATAAGGAATTTTATTAGATGGTTATTTTGGCAGCACAGCTGGTTCTAGACTGATACATACAAGCACTCTAAATTAACAATATTATTAAATGAGTTTGCTTTCCTCAAACATATGCCAAGGAGTAGAAGGGGAAGACAGTCTTGAAGTCTGGGGTTAAGATTTTATCACAGACAATCTGTGAAGGAGACAAAGCACATTAAGATAATTAAGCATTCATGAGATCAGCATATTTAATTACATCAAAATTAAAAGCTTCCATAAGTGACAAAAAAACAAGCAAAACACTTAACTAAAATAGTAAGATAAATGACAAGCCCAAGAAACTATGTTCAGTAAAAAGTTGGGGTTCTTCCGACTGACAATTTAAATAAACAAAACAAAATGCCAAGAGCCTACTAGATACACAAGCCCAGAATATAAACTGATGTGTTCCAGCTAGAAAACAAACAAAATAATACTTTAACAAATAATCATGAGATATATGAAATAAAATACCACAGTGCTTGATTCACCTATTAATATCACCTCCCCAGACAATCAGGTTTTGGGGGTGAGGACAGGAGGGTGAATAAAATAACCTCATGCATGGTGAATGACATTTTATTTTTTTATTTTTTTTTTTGTTTTTTTTTGTTTTTTTTTTCTTTTTATTTATTTATTTTTTTTAATTAATTTTTATTGGTGTTCAATTTACCAACATACAGAAAAACACCCAGTGCTCATCCCGTCAAGTGTCCACCTCAGTGCCCGTCACCCATTCCCCTCCAACACCCGCCCTCCTCCCCCCTTCCACCACCCCTAGTTCGTTTCCCCGAGTTAGGAGTCTTTATGTTCTGTCTCCCTTCCTGATATTTCCCAACATTTCTTCTCCCTTTCTTTATATTCCCTTTCACTATTATTTATATTCCCCAAATGAATGAGAACATACACTGCTTGTCCTTCTCCGATTGACTTATTTCACTCAGCATAATACCCTCCAGTTCCATCCACATTGAAGCAAATGGTGGGTATTTGTCGTTTCTAATCGCTGAGTAATGTGAATGACATTTTAAGTCAGTACAGACCTTTGGAAAAGTCTTTTGGTAATTTGCCAAAGTGGGATATTCAACCAAAGAAACAGTCCAAAATAAAGGCCTCTGCACAAAAATATCCATTTCTAACCGCAAAAAGTTAAAGGCAACACAAATGCTCAAAGAATATACGAACTATGGCAAATTCGTTCAGTGGGACATTGTGTATCTATTACAGATTCTCTGTAGACAGAGTCTACAGTAACTTGGTAACTCCTTGATGCCATCATAACAATGCCAAGGGAAAAGATCCAAAGCAGGCTCTAAGACTTGGGCATACCTAAAAATTAGAAATAAGTGTATCAAAATCTGATCGTCATTGTTGGTGTAGTGGAATCTTCGAGCTAAAAGCAATTTCCCTGTTGTCTTCTTCCCTGAATAACTCCTAGGCCATTTCTCATCTCTTCTTCCACATTCCATGTTTGCTTTCCCCATGGTGCTTCTCGAGGCCTCCATGCCGGCTTAGTCTTTGGCAACTTTTCTGCCATTGGTTGACTTCTTGTCAGCTTTTGACAGAGTTGACCTTCAACTCCTTTTTAAACTCTCTTCCGTGGGCTCTCCTGATGCCATACTCCCTGATATTCCTCCAGCCCTCCTGACTACTCTTTCTCAAATTCCTTGCTAACTCTTCCTCTTTTCCTTGGCCTCTAAATATTAGAATGCTCCAAACATTGGCTTATGGACTCCATTGTCTTCTCTTTCTGACTTTTCTCCTAAAATTAGTTGATGGAGTATCACAGCTTTAGGTATCACCCATATGGTGATGATTCCCAAATTCACCTTTCCTGTCCAGTCCTGACCTCTCGCTGAGCTCTTGGCTCAGACATCTAACTACTTAATTGCCATTTCCACTCCCATAGTTAACATGCCTCTCAAACACAACAGGACCAAACCAAAATAGTGAATCTCACTTTCCCCAGCCCCAAAATGTATCAATCCCAATCTTGCCATCAGACAATGGTGTCATTGTCAATCTAGTTGCTCAAGTTAAAGACCAAAGGGTATTCTTGCATTCCTCAAATCTGATCCATCAGCATGTCTTGTAAGCTTTACCTTCTGAACCAGTATAATTCTCTTCATGTCTGTGTGCATCACTTTAATCCCTACCATTGGAATTTCTCTCTAGAACCAATGTTGTAGCACTTAAATGTACTCTGTGCTTCTACTTTTCCCTATACCTCCCACTATTTATTCTTTACAAGCAGCCAGCATGACCTTTTAAGGCATAAAACAGATCTTATCACTCCCATTTAAGATTCTCCAATGACCTTCCATTGGCCTTCGGATAGAGTCCAAAGTCCGACATAAAGATGTCTTTGTGTCTGACCATCTCTGTCTGCCATTTTCCCCTTGAAATCACATTGCTTTAGACTTGCTAACTTCTTCCAGACTGAGCTCATTCAAGTCTTAGAGTCTGCATTACTATTCTTCTACCTCAGATACTTTACTCTTAAATACAGATGATATCAAACTTCTTATCATCTAGAGTTCAGCTTAAATACTGCTTCTCCAAAATGACTTTCCTCACCTCCTCCACCCATTTTTTCCCCAACAGATTAACCTACTTATTATCAATCCAGTTATATCTCATTCTATGTAATTACAGGTTTATTTGTTGAGTTGCTTATTGTCTTTCTATTATTTCTCAAGAATGTGAGCTGCATAGATCAGAAACTTTATCTGTTTTGATCATTGCTATATTCTCAACATATAGTGCCTGACATATAATACAGTAGGTGCTCAATGAATATCTGTTGCATAATTATGATACTCCCCACTCCCCAGAAAAAAAAAAACTTTCAGTATTTTTTCTGTCATATTTGAGCTAAAAATAAACTCCAGTGTATAATAAGGAAAAAAATGTATAAGAGCATTCCAGTATATTTTAAAATTTTAGTAAGAAAGGCATTGTCATTAGATTATGTAGCTGCTCCCTACTTTTCTGTGTCTAAATTACTTAACTTTTGGGAAACTCAGTTTACCAGTTTGTAAAATAGGGCTAAAAATTAGACTAGATTTGCTTTCCTTAACATCAGTTAGGAGTAAAAGAGACAATGCACAGGAAGATGCTTATTGTGTTGCTAAATGCTTCAGAAACATCTAGCATTGTTTGCTTCTGTTCTCCTGTTTGTATACTTCCAGATGGGGAATAAATTAGGGAAATTCTCAAGGGTCCTCTGACTGAGTTGAGGCAGGTGAAGGAAGGTGGAGAGATGGATTACAATGACAAAATCAATTGCTATTGAATCTTCAAATGACTAATCTCCTTTATGCTCAAGTATCTTTTCCCTGATTTCAGTGAAAATCCCATGCATATGAAAAAATGTATTTGATTTGAGCCCCAGATGCGTTATCTACATTGTCTTCTCTTCTTTCTCTTTGTTCTTGGATTTATCTCACTATATATGTATTCAAGAAATAGCAACTTCTACCCGCAGTGTTGATAACCACCCAGAGAGATGTTGTCAATTGGTTCTGCCACTTGTGTGCACTGACTCCTTCTGCTTTAAAATCTATGATTTGAAAGTTTGTTTTGGACAAAGTTGTTTGTGATTTGAATTTGTTTTGAATATCTTGTTTTCACAAAATTGTTTTGAAGCTGAATATTAGGACTTTTTTTTTATTAAACTCTTGCACCTGGAGTGGAGGGGACCATCATGTTATTGACACCCATAGTAATGGCACTGGAGTGCATCATGTGATGAGCCTTTAAAATTTTAAGTGCAAGAGGTTTGTCCAGTAGCTTGAGAGTGTTTGGTCTGGGCAAGGGTCCTCTTTGCTGACCTAAATCACTCTCCGGAGATCTTGAGATACTTATTCCTGCCTTGGCCAGGCCATTCCCGATCGGCAGTGGTGTGAAACCATGCAGCAGTCCCAGGAGAAGGGAGTGAGGCTTGGTGAGGCTTCACCTCAAGGGCAGTGACACAAGCCATGTGACAGTCCCTTGTCACTAACTTTTGGAGCAGCCCACCTCCCCTGTCGACACTGGTGTTGTCATCTGCTGGCTATGCGCCTCAGCAGACCTAAGCTGACAGATGATACCAGCTTTTAGTTGGAAGGACTGGCTCTATAGAAAACCGTCTCATAGAGGGATACCTGCGTGGCTGCCTTTGGCTCAGTGCATGATCTTGGTGTCTGGGGATCGAGTCCCACATTGGGCTCCCCTCAAGGTGCCTGCTGATCCCTCTGACTCTGTCTCTGCCTCTGTCTCTGTATCTCTCATGAATTAATAAATAAATAAAATCTTTTTAAAAATCTCATAGAAAGGTACACCTCAACTAAATTTGGATTTTATTTCTTTCATCTCCCTTGCCTGAAACAATAGTGTAATTAATCTATTGTTGTTTTGTAGTATGTTATTTCTTTATTGGCTTATTAAGAGACATTGTCCTGAATGCTATTGGCTTGTGAAATATTATTATTATTATAAATTATAATTCCCGCAGTGAACCTGTGTTGGAAAAATTGTTGGCAAAGACAATCTCAGTCTCTGAGCATAATTTGCCTCCAACAAGACACCAGTAGAATAGACATTTGACAGTAGAATAATGAATCACAATGTCTATAGGAAAAGTTACCTCTGCAGTTTCCCATGGCTGCTTGGAGGTGATTCTGCTCAGGATCCTAAAGGAAGGAAGCTTAAAGGAAGCAAGGGTATAGCCTCCCATGAAAGCCAGAGCTCCAAGTCCTGAGCTGGTGTTTCAGTTCTGTCTCCTACCAGCTGTGGGACATTGGGGAATGACAAAATCACAGAGTGATTATAAGGTGTAATTGGAGCAATATCTATGAAAATGCCTTCCAAACTCTAATATGCTACATAAACATAAGATATGATCAGAAACAATCACTATTGTTTGATGCCCACGGAACTAGCATGCTGGCAGTCGAAAGATATAGCAGTACAAATCCTCCTCCGCAGTTACTGCCTTAACCTACGAGTTTGGGAAATTCACATCCATCGGAGCCAAACTCAGTAACTTCATTTATAAATTAGGAAGAATGGGACTCATTCATCTCCAAATTTCCCTCCAATTCTTATATTTTTCTAAAGCTACAGTGGCAGAAAAGTCCATTCAGGGATTCTTTTTCCAGTAGGTGGGGGTATTGAGCACCAAATTTTCTCAGAAATGACTTTTTTTTTTTTTTTTGAGAAGTTCATCAGTGTTGATTTTTATTAACTATGAAGCATTTCCCAGACTAGATCTACTAGGTTTGAAACTATCAGAAATATTGAAACGTATTAAAATGCTTTTGATTATAAATCATGAAAAGAGGAAGTTTGTTAATCAGAATGTCTAACTTTTAGGAAGTTTTGTAAATTTGTGTGGGCCCAAAAGACATATACTGAAACTCGATTGTAATCTCTGCTAGGGAAAGAGGAGGAGATTTCTTTTTTCCTCTATTGGTGACGTTTTTTGTTTATTTAAAAATTGGCATGATTTATAGACTCCACAAGGAGTCTATAGGAGTCCATTTTTCATGAAATGGGATGATAATTAGGGGGAAAGGCACTTTGCAAATTAAAAAAGAACCCTACTGTGTATTACTGTGTATATTTTGTCTGCAGCTTCTATAACAATGATTAGAGTTAAATATTCTCACCTATGTTTTATTAGATGAAAAAAATGAGGCTGACAGAGATTAAGAGATATGCCACTCGGAAAAGGTAAGTGAAATCTTGAATTTAAAACCACTCTGGATAGCTTCATGGTCAGAGCATTTGGAGACTCGAGAGCTGGATCCCTGAGGCACATGAGGGGTGATATGATTTGGGGCAAAGGAGTATTCTCAAGTCCTTCTCAAAGGTACATATTAAAGTTTCTCTGTTTCCTCTAAGATGAATTTGGGGAGAGCATAGACTGAACTAAGTTATGGTTCACCATCCACTTTTACCAGGAAATTCACAAGAAAGCCTGTCACAGGTAAAGTCTATTTTCTGTGATATTTCATGTTACCTGTATCACCCCAACCCCAGGAAAAATAAGGAGGGTCAGAGTGCTCAGGGTTGGAAGAAAGTGAAAAAACCCAAGGGAAACCAAAATACTATCCCAGATTTGCATATTAGGGTAAGTAGCAGGGATGAGAGGGTCAGTTGACAATTACTAGTGGGCACCAGGTATGAAGGCTTACTCCAGGCATGTTGGATTCCAGATTTCTGAAGGAAAGTCTCTTCTCATGTGTGATTTTTAGTTATGTGAATGGGATCTCATATGACACAATCCTGATTTCAAATTCTGTCTCAAGGCACTTAAATGTACCAATTGAAGTCTAGATGTTACAAACATGCTGAATTTCAAGCGCATTATCTGCAAAATGGGAATAATTACAGAACTCAACTCAAAGGGCTATTATGATTCAAGGAAGTGATAGGCACAACCTTGCATATCATCTTGCACATATAGAGCCAATACTAAATATTATTATTATTTTGCATGTGACCTGGTGGTGACAGGTATCTAATGAGAACCCTAAACCAGTTGGGATTGATTGATGTAGTATCATCTGACACATCCCATTCTGAGCCAAGAAGGAAGGGGACCGACACACTCTCTTACTTCCCATTCTCTGACATCGCTCTGCTCTATCATGTCCCTCACTCACTCTTCTTTAGATCTTTAAAGGAAATATTTCTCCCTCCCTCAACTTACTAGCCTACAATTCTCAAAGAAGTCTGAGGATTTCCTCTGCAGTCTCTAGACCTCTGCCTGCTTCCTTCCAGCTTTATAATCTGTACCCTAGGCAGTGCAAGTCTCCAGAGGAAATGTTATTTCGCCTGTCACTTTTTCCCCTCACCGTGTTTTTTTGTGTTCACTCTAGGTTTATCAGAACCCATCCATAGGTTGCCCAGATGTTGAAGAGTTTATAGAGTCTTTTTTCTATAGAATATGTAGGGGAGGAAAACCAGTTTTCCCTCTACCCTTCTAGGTTCTTGCCTGAGACCTGCCAGCAATAATAGATTAATAGTGGAAAACTAACGGAAGCTTAATAACTTGTATACTTCCTGCATATATGGGACATACCCAGGAAAACTGAGTACCTTCTTGAAATTGCCTGTGCCTACCTAGACTCATTTCATAGCATCTCGCCTCAAGCATGAGCCCTATGCCTTCCACTTGTTAAAGAATAATTCAACTGAGTTAATTTGAAGATCCAGTTGGCTTTATTAAGCAATTCATGAATCCAGCAGCATTCCATCTAGAAAGTAGGGGGGGAGCTCTAAGGAATTCTACAAAATGGAAGGTTTTTATAGGAAGGAGGGTTGGACAAGGAAGTTATAAGCAAAAGAAGAGAAAGGATTTTTTTGGGTGAAGTCACCTTCCATTTGGGGGAAGTGCAGAGTGGCCTTATCAGATGGATTGCCACATTTTCCTTTGTGGAATGGAGAGAGTCCCCTGCGACTCTTTACCTCATCAGTGCACATCAGAAAATTCCTGACTGACTGGTTAAGACTACATTTCTGGGGGAGGTTGGAACTGCAATTAGGTTAGGTATAAAGGCCTGCTTTTGTGACTTGGCCTAAGTGATGCCATTTTTGCACCTGTGGTTTTCTTAATGTACTTCTAACCCAGGGCTTTACAGACACTTTGTGGTAGGGAACACCAGTGGGAGTCTTCTTAGAGGCAGCTTATGGAGGTCTGAAGAGTGGAAGACCTGACAACCCCTCATAGAAACCTCAACCATTGGGGAATGGGCTCCTGGGAAGAAATTATTCTGCTTATTGCTCAAGGAGAAAAGTTTGAGAAGCATTTTCTAAATCCTCAGAATGACCTTTGGGAGAGATCGTGAGCTGCCTTTAGCAGTGACCCATTCCATAAAACATCTTTTTATTTGTTCTTCCTCCTTCTCTATCTCCTCAATCCTCCTCTATGTTCCCCATGATCACCTCCCAAATAAAGTACCTGCCCACAGGTCCTTGTTTCAGACTCTGTTTTGGGGAGAACCTAACTCACAAATGCAATGCAGAGAACGTTGGGTATGGCACAAAAGACATTGTTCAGTTTCCTCAGCTGCAAAAAGGGGAGTAACAGCTGCTCACACAATTGTTGTAAGGATGAAAGGAATGATGAATATGCAAATAGCTGGGGCAAACCAGGGACCAATAACTATTAATTCCCTCTCTGCTCACTGACCTCATATTTTCATATTCTAATGTGAAGAAGTGGCTGATGGGAGAATTCAAGCATGGGCCATGGGAAGAGTATTTTGGTTAAGGAGCCTTTCAACAACCTTTGTGGGATGAGGTCTGATATGCAGGGAGACCATGCTTGAGCTCCTCCAGGCTCTCTGAGCAAGACATGCTCAGAACTTAAGTATCAGTAGCTGTCCTACTGTGAGCTCCAAAGGGATTGCTGAGGATTAGGAGGGTAGTATGTATACTTTCCTCTTGAAGGAGAAGAAAACTTGTTACCCCAAAATATATCTCTTTGGCATATGGATTATCTCTAGCTGATTATTTTTAAAAAATAGCAGACACAGAAAAAGCTCTGAAAAAGGATTAGAAGTAACCCTTTTGTAAGAGACATTTACATTTAAAAGGGAAATCTTTTTTTATATGTATTTTTTATTGGAGTTCAATTTGTCAACATATAGCATAACACCCAGTGCTCATTCTGCCAATTGCCCTCCTCAGTGCCTGTCACCCAGTCACCCTAACCCCCCACCCACCTCCCTTTCCACTACCCCTTGTTTGTTTCCCAGAGTTAGGTGTCTCTCATGTTTTGTCACCCTCACTGATATTTTCACTCATTTTCTCTCCTTTCCCCTTTATTCCCTTTCACTATTTTTTATATTCTAAAAGGGAAATCTTAATTTGTAAGAATGTCTCCTTCTCTGTACCAGGAAGAGAGGGATGACTCTAAATCCCTAGAAACTCTTATTAGTGGAGAAGGCAAATTACTTAAATCCGCATAACAAGTTTACCTTTGTTTGTTGTGCTTTTCCTGGTAACTTCTCATAACTGTTCTCTACCCACCCACCCAATATTTTTCTTTTGTCTTTAGCTGAAGATGGTATTTAAGATGGAAGCTATTTCAAAAAGGTACTGCTTTCCTATATGTCTCATGTATGCAGGAGGTATACATGTTATTAAACTTCTTTTTGTTTTTCTCCTATTAACCTGTTATTACACGGGGGTCTCAGCCAAGAATGCAAAAGTGAATGTTCTAGCTTTATTATTGACATTTCCTATTGCTAATAGCAATACTGTTAAAGGCTGCCAGTGACCCACAGGTGGTCTGTTGGCTATTTTTGCCTAGAATGGGAACTGTAGGCAGACATAGCATGGCACCTTATGGTCCTGGTTGGAAGTTGGAAGACTAAGGAGTGGGTGAATGAAGAGTTAAGATGCAGACAAAGATGGACAAAGCCACATCCTCTAGATTCCATTTTCTTTCTAGTCACCCTGCATCCCAGTGGTCCTTTTTCTGCAGGTCAGTGAAGACCCAATAGATGGTGCTCTCTGATGCCAACTGTTGCAGCTGTGACACAATAGGGAAAGGCTCCTCTCCTCTGCTGAGACTAATCACCCCTGATTTAGGCAAGATAGTTGGGAAACTTCAGAGGAAACACTGTCTCTATCTCCATTGTATTTTTAGCCATGCATTATGATGCCAATGCAAGTACTTACAAACTATAAATCAGCAGCAAGTCAATATATGGCCAAGAAAACCTATTGGATTTAAGCCATTATATTTATTTTTTTTGAAGGTTTTGCTTTTGAAACATAGAACTGACTCACTCTACATTATTAATACTGTTTAAGGCACACTTTTTGTCTAGCTAGACTCCTTTGGGGGTATCAGGTTCCCACAAACTTATTCAGGCTCTGTCTCCTCTGTTTATTTAAAATAATAGATCTTGAAGAAATGCCATCTGGCATCTTCCCATTGGCCATTAAGACCAGCATGGTGAGCTCTCCTAGGAGTGGGGATTCAGCAGGTTCCATGGTGGTGATGACAGAGGATGGAGGTGGGCATAACTAGAATTTGGTCCTTTGGGGTTGAGAAATAACACATAAGGTTTAAGACTGAATTATAGAAGAACATCCAGTCTTCTGTAAATCCACTGCGTTGGGCAAATGACTGTCACCTTTACTTAAGATAATTGCCTCTAAAGGCCTTAACAGGTGTCCCTATTACTGTCATGGCTGAAGTATTGTCGCTGACTTAACTGGGAGTGCAGTGCCTGAAGAGGATACAGGTGGCCAAGAACCCCTTTTATTCTTTGATAATGTAAAGAATGTAGCAAGGAGTGAGTCAAAAAGAAACCATTTCAATGTCTGCTTATATTTGGGCAGTTAAGTAGCTGTGGTACTATTTTACCAAAGAGAAGATGACCTGTTAGCACATGTAATTGTTCTTTGCCCTGTATTAGTAGAATGGATTAATGCAGGAGAGAGAAACCCCAAATCTCAGGCACTGCTGGGGACTGAATGTGTCCCTGGCTCCCCCAAAATATGTGTATTGAAACCGTATTCCTAATGTGACAGCATTTGGAAGTGGGGCATTTGCTAGGTGATTAGGTCATGAGTGGGAAGCCCTCATGAATGGATTAGTGCACTTATAAAAGAGACTCCAGAGGGGATGCCTTCCTCCTGCCAGATGAGGAGACAGAAACAGGACAACCATCTATGAACCAGGAAGAGGCTCTCACCAGATACCAGATCTGCCAGTACCTTGATTTGGACTTTCCAGCCTCCAGAACTGTGACAAATAAATGTTCATTGTTTATAAGCCACTCAGTTTATAGGCTCTTTCAGGAACCTGAATGGACTGAAACAAGGGCATTAAAGAATAAGCACTTTTTTTTCCCTCATTGATTTGCATGAAATATAGTGTGAACTAGATGGCCCTCTTCCGTCTTCTAACTCTACCATCAATTACATTGGGCCTCAAGGGCAACATGGCATCCAATCATGGCCATGTTGGATGGCCGTGGGGGATGAGACTGCACAATACTCGTCACTTTTTTTTTTTTTAAGATTTTATTTATTTATTCATGACAGACATGCAGAGAGAGAGAGGCAGAGAGACAGGCAGAGGGAGAAGCAGGCTCCATGCAGGGAGCCCTATGTGGGAGTCGATTCCGGGTTTCCTGGATCATACCCCAGGCTGAAGGTGGCGCCAAACCACTGGGCCACCAGGGCTGCCCTACTCTTCACTTTCTTAGGTTAAAAAGTGACAGTTGCAATCCATTGACCAGAACTAGTCACGTGGCTCCAACTTTATTGCAGGGATTTGGGAATTGGAGGGGAGTACATCAACTATTTGGTGATTATTGTTTCTGTTGCATCATCTCATCCCTTCTTTATGTGCATGCATGTTTCCAAGGAGATATGTTCTATCATCATGGCAGATAATTAGGATTTGGCACTGAATTACAAAGTGTGAGTTTTTCTTTTCTCTGTTTGCAAACTGGCTTCTGTACGTGGAGGGCAAGGAGAAACCGAAGAAAGAGGAGTGCCACTTCACATGGGTAGGCAGTGGGCTTAATGAGCAAAGGAACTTACATATGAAGCTTGCCTTAGGCAGTCAGAAGACAAGTAGACATCCACGTCTCACTGCCAGAACTGTGAATTCATATAGAGGTTCAGTCAAAATACCATTCAGATGGTCTCAACAACACAGTACTCTCTCAAGGCTGCACCCTTGGCTCTCACTATGGGAATGGTGGGCAGGGCATACATTTTAAGCACAGGGCAGGGGGTAAGGAGCCTCTAATTGCTTGGGCCCAGCTCTTGAATCAACTGGAGGTCACATCCTCTTAATGGCCTCTTCTAACATTCTTCCATACAATAAGCAATTCTCAGACACCAGCTGCATGTTCAGTAATTTAACTCAATTCTGACACTGTCTACCTTGAGATAGTATCTGATGCCTCAGGTTAAGGGCTTGGTCCTACAGTTTCAGATCCAATCACAAGTCCTACTTGTCACTTGTCATGTGTGCTTCTGACCAACTGGCTGAAGAGCAGAGGTTCCAATGATCCTCTCTTTGGGTTGGATTAATTTGTGAGAGTGGTTCACAGAAGTCAGAGAAACATTTTACTTATTGATGACCAACTTATTATAAAAGGATATGATTCAGGGACTGCCTGTTAGAAAGCATAAGGCAAGGTCTGTGGGAAGGGTATGGAGCTTTCATGTCCCCTCTGAGTGCATCAGTCTCCCAGCATCTCCATGTGTTCACCAACCTGGAAGCTCTCCAAATCTGCCTTTTTGGACTTCATTACATAGGCACAATTGATTACATCATTGGCTATTGGTGATTGAACTCAATCTCTAGTCTCTCTCTCCTACCTCAGGGGTCAGGAGGGTAGAAATGAAAGTTCCAATCACAAGGCTGTCTCCACTGACAACTAGCCCCATTCTCAGGTGTTTTTCAAAATTTATCTCATTAACATGATGAAGGACCCCTTCCTCTTATCACAGGAAATTGCAGGGGTTTTAGGAGCTTTGTGTCAGAAATGGAGCAAAGATCAAATATACATTTCTTATTATAAATCATCATATCACAATGATGTTCCTCTGTTCCATCATTATTACTACTCTCATCAATCTTAGTTTTTTTTTGTTTCTGAGAAACAAAAGGATTGGATGAAGTTACATTTGAAAAGCACTTAACATAGAGACTGGCACCAGGTATATGTTCACAAGGATTGGATGAAGTTACATCTGAAAAGCACTTAACATAGAGACTGGCACCAGGTATATGTTCAGTACGTATAATTCCCAGTGCTGCACCCCTGATAGGGAAGTCAGTTGAGACATTCTCGTACAGACTAAATATACAGTATAGAATTGAGAAAAGTCTAAAATACACTTATTAATTCTGTGTTTGAGTCATATATTTCAAACTAGACTTGGTGAGGATTCCAATGTGGCTTATTTTCTCTTTGATTCATCCCCTTATTCCTAAAGGACACTGCAGTCCTTGTCCAAGATCTGTGGTTCTCAAACTTTGGTTGACCCCAATGGGAAGCTGGAATTGAGGGCCCAAAATCCTTGATTCTAGGCCTCCCACCCCTACCCTGTCCCTCTGACTCTGGATATTGTCTGAATATCAACAAGTACAAGTTAATTATACCATCCTTTATGTTACCTAGACCCCATCATCACCTTAAACATCATAGTTTTATCATCACCACCACCATTATCACCATTATCATCATCACCATAACCACCACTACCACCACCACCACCATCATCAATAATAATGTTTTTCACAGAGCACTGTTTCTGAAATAGCAGATCTCTGTTTTTTATTAATACCACTATAATATTAGGTTCCCTTTTATAAATTAATAAAGCATTTCATAAGCAAGAACTTTTATTCTCACTTTATAATGAGGAGACCAAGACTCAGAAAGGTCCTATGACTTACTCAGTCACATAGCTGACAAGAGGAAGAGTAGGGGCTTGACTTCAGGTTTTCTGACACCAAGCCCTGTGCCCTTTAAGTTATACCATAAATTCTCTAACTGTGGAGATCTCTTTAACTTGAAAAAAATAACAGTTGGTTGTAAAAGTTTATAAGCATCAGAAGAGCAACTAAGGAATTTTCTACAGACAAATTGAGGCAACCTCACAAGGATTGAATCTGTTTTTTCAATTGCCTTAATAGTGAGCTAATAATTAGATTGTTAAATGGTTGATAGGAGCACTGAATGAAAAAAGTAATTGGGCTTGCCATTTGTATACAAGTTATTGTGGTCATTAAGTGTGGCCTATCTGAAATTAATTTGCTTATCTGCAAATAACATCATACCCAACTTCCCCAAATCTACCCAGTCTCTAGAGCTGAGCAAAGCAGAATTTCTATAGCTACATGGATCACATGTGCTTCCCAAGGCATTCTGGATACCTAGACAAAAGGCCCAAAATAGATACACATATGGATCCCAGTCTGATTTGCTTCCTCTCTCAAGAGAAGATTAGTCTGGCAGAATTCTAAATTGGTGAAATTTCTTTAGAGGTCAGCACAAATTAGAATGCCAGCTTTCACCTTTACTGCTAACATCCTAAGTCAGACTACCTTAAATTGCACAATCCCATAAATTAGACTGGAGAGAATTAAAAAATCAAGAGACAATGTTTTATTACAGTAACTGAAATTAGAGTAAAAAGAAATTATGTCAACATTCTACCCTAAAAAAAGGGAAGCATAACTCCCCATTTCTTGAGTGTGTGGTAGTGAGTTCCTTCCAAAAAGTACATTATGGAAAGTAGAAAAAAAATTACTGTAGAGAAACTCAACAGACACTATTTCAATCAGATTATCAAGGTGAACATCAACAGCCATACGTCATATTGTTAATATGTACCTTTGATATTACATGGTTGAAATGGCTCCTTACTCCTGTGATCTTCCTTCTTAAACCTATAACCCCAATTTAATCATAAGAAAAATAACAGGAAAATTCTAATAGAGAGGCCTTCTACAAAATACCTGACCAGAATACCTCAAAGCTGTCAAGGTCATCAAAAACAAGGAAAATGTGAGAAAATGTCACAGCCAAAAGGAGCCCTGGGAGATGATGACAAGTAAATGTGACACCGAACTTTGATGGAGATTCTAGAGCAGAAAAATGGAATGTGATAAAAACTAAGGCAATCTGAATAAACTGTTGATGCTATTCTTGATGATGATGATAATGGCAATGATGGTGGTATTGTTGATAGAATTATGATTAAGGTGGTGATGTAGGGGGCGGGACTGAGGGTGGCTAGCAGAAAAATGACAGTAATTACCATGGGTGTACTTGTGTGGCATGCAGATGATATCTGGAAGCAGAGCCTGCAGCTCCAGCTTCATCCTTCCCTGAACCCTTACACATCTGGACTACTGATTATTTGTATCTTACAAACATAACTAGAAAATTATGTGCCTGTGCCTTTTCTCCTGCTCTTCCCTCTGTGGAAAACTGATCCCATCCCTTTCATCATCTGACAACAACACTCATTTTTCATATTTCAGTTCAAGGGTCACTTCCTTATAGTACTCTTCCTGACAATCATTTTCCTTCCTTCAGAGAAGTGGTTTCTACCCACTATATACCCCCACTGTAGTCTTCACAGTGCCTAGAATCTTTTATAGTACATATATGCCTGAACTTTTTGCAGTGCCTAGAATCTTTTATAGTACATATATGCCTGAACTTTTTGCAGGCTGAGACATATCTTGTTTACTTTTGTACCAATCATATTGTCTGCCATATAGCAGGACAACCAAGCATTTGTTAAATGAATGGGAGGTGAATGATTGAACAATTAGGACTTCATCCATGGTAACCGAGACAGGGTCTGAATAATGTCCTCTGGCTCTCTCATCTGCCCTTGAGTCACTGAAGAAATTCATGACATCTAAGTTACACTACTTTACTTATTATCCTCGTATCAGAACTTAGGCAGGGTACACATATGTAAGTGATTCTCAAAGTGTGGCTAGACCAATAACATCAGCATTACCTGGAAATTGATAGAAATGCAAACACTCAGGGCTCAGCTGAACTGACTGAATCAGAAACTGGATATGAGGGCCAGTAGTCCGTGCTTTGACAAGTCTCTCAGTGATTCTGGTGTGCTCCAATGTACACTCAAGTTTGAGAACTACAGCCATATTCTAATTCATTGTTGTCTTGTCAGCATTAAGAACTGTAAAGTACAAATAATTTTTCATATTATTGAAGACTTCTATTCCCCATCATTGGTTCCCATCAGAACTCTGCAGGTACCATCCTGTACATTGCTATCCTCTTCAGGTACTGAGCTGCTCTCCATATTCCCTCCCTCCTATCAGAAGGCCTGATCATTTACCAACCTGAGAATATAGAGGCTGTCTAAACAAAGTCTTGTGTCTTTCCTGTCCATTCCAATAGTACTCAGTTTCAGCATCAGATAGATTGCAAACCCTTAGGCACTGCTGATCAGACTTTCCATGACATACTGAAGTGTCTCCATCTTCATTGCTTATCACTTATCCAATTTTACTAATGCCCCAGCTATGCACCAAGGACAGGTGGCCTCCTGGGTTAGAGACAAAAAGTATCTTCTCATGGAAAAATCACTTTCCTACCTCAAAGCACACACACACACACGCACACACACACAGCTTCTTGGCTCATAGTTGAAGCCCAAAATATGTTTGCAGTATCAAGTAACAGAGGAGGTGTAACCTAAAGCTCCTGATTGCAAGGGCAAGAGACTAGCTTTACCTAACCTAAGCTAAGAAAGATTTTTTTCTGGAAAAAAATCTATCTGATCTCACATACTTGAGGGAAAAGATGGATCATCAAGTCTTGAAAGAGACAGCTATCTAGGCCACAGGACAATATCTGAGAGGAAATATTGTTAGCCAACCAATTCCAACCATTCCTCATCATTTTGTCATTGCTTTAGATTTAATTTTGTGGGAGAGGGTCTAAACTGGCTGAATTCGATTCACATGATAATATCCAAGCCATATGAGATGTCTTAGTATGGATTTCTCCAATAGTAGATCCAGAGTCAAACAGTTGGGTGCTTGTAGTGTATTTAGGAGGTAGTGTCAGGAACTAAGGGAGTAAGTAGGGATAGTGAGACAGGGAAAGGAGAAAGACCTGAAGAATCACATAGAACAACTTTTGGATCATCCCTTTGGAGGGTGAGAAGCTGAAAGATTTATTCCCAGACTCCCAGATTCTATTGAGAGTTTCTCAAGTGCATTCATATCCCAGACTTCTGGATTGCTCTGGCTTGCAAACAAGTGAGCTCCCATGGTAGGGAACCTGAAAAGGCTATGGGGAGGGTAGCACAACCTCCTTTTAAGAATACCACTGAGACTTTATGAATCGACCAGAATTAGTTCTTTACAAGAAAATCAAGATGCCATGGCAGGGTGAAGGGGGATGGATTGTGGACAGACAAGATTGTTAGATACATGCTTCAGAAAAAGTAATCAATAATTAAGTGAAGTTCAGAGAAAAGTGCTTAGAGAAGCCTGCGGGGTGGAAGATTTTATCTAGTAAGGGAAAAATATAGAAACGTTTATGGAAGAGGATGGTTCCTATTCACCAAATACATTCTCCTGCCCCAAGAAAGCAAAGTCTGTCTCTTCCTAGTCTCTCCTCTTCAAGAATCCAATGTATATAGAAGCTATATGAGATTACCATGAGCATTGGATAATTCAAAGATAATTTATGTGAACTTAACAAACTATTAGTGCCATGTGTTTGCTTAGATCTCCTTGATGCTATTTTCAGGTGAATAATTGCTAATTTAATTCTTGCTGGGAGAATAACATTACACTCAAATTCCTGTGTGAGAAAAAAAAAAGGTGCTAATGACTAGACAAACTTAGGTTTCCATGGCAACATATTGCTCTCAAGGATCAAGTGAAATATTAAAATAGTGTTTCATTAGGTGGCACATGTTTATTTTTAATATATTACATATGTAATATATAACACATCAGTAAATTGGTGCATGAATTAGTGTCTCTGCTATATACTCCAGATCCAGTAGATAAAATGACTTAAAGTCATTTCGCTTTGTAAAGAATTGCTCCCAGAGCTCTAGTTATATGGTTTTGTGCCTATTCATATTCCTTTACCTCTATCAGCTATGGATATCTACCCTGCACTTTGAAAACCAGAAAAAGTCACCAAAAAGAGGAATAACTCTCTGTGAGCATATGAATGTCTGCCACTGAAATATCCTCTGGGCCTAAATTGAAAAGACTCTGGGGTCTGGCATCTCACTATTCTATTCCTTATATCCAATTAGAGTTATTCAAATCTCTTTAAGAATGTTTTTTTGCTTTGGGGAGCCTGGGTGGAACATTTGAGTGGGCATCTGGCTCTAGGCTTTGGTAGGGTCATGACCCAAGTTTGTAAGATTGAGCCCCCCCCCCGTCGGGGTCTGTGCTCAGTGAGAAATCTGCTTGGGATTCTCTCTCCCACTCACTCTGCCCCTCCCACTTGTTTTCTCTCTCACTCTTTCTAAAATAAGTAAATAGACCTTTAAAAAATATTCTTTGCTTTGGGGTGCCTAGATGACTTAGTCGATTGAATGGCCAACTCTTCATTTCTTCTCAGCTCAGGATCTCACAGTCCTGGGATCAGACTCCATGCTCAGACTCCTCTCCCTCTGTCCCTCCCTCTGTCTGTGCTCTCCACCCCCCCCCCCAAGTAAATAAATCTTGAAAAGAAAAAAAAAAAAAGAATGTTCTTTGCTTTTCCTTTTCCAAGGCTTTGATTAAGCTGTAACCTCTTCCTAGAAGATTCTTTCATTCCAACTTTGCTTATTGAGTTTACTCATCCTTCAAAGACCACTTGAAATGTTCCATTCTTTGTTCTCTCAAGTCTTCTTCAAAGACCTGATGATAAATCACAGACTCTCTTGATGCATTATCCAAACCTTCATTTCTATGTCTCTGATGGCCTTATTTGGTTAATTTGTTGGTCCGGATATTAAGCAATGTTAGAGATACTTCCCAAACATTTGATCTCATAGTTTGAGTCTTTCTTTGCACCCTAAATGAATAGCATTGAAGTCAGACAGACCTGCTATTTTCTCCTCTACTCATTACCTATATGTCCTGGAGAAAGAGATATAACCTTCCTAAGCCTCAATTTTCTAATCAATAGAATGGGGGTTAATAATGGTTGCTATTTCATAAAGCTGTTATGAAAATAAAAGAAATGCTAATTGATGATGATGACGAAGACCATGGAAAAGATGACATAACTAGACCAGTTGAGGTGTGCTTGAATATCCAAGCAAAATTTAGATTACGTAAGTAGTAAATACAATAAGGGCCCATATGGCATGAAAGAGCAGAAAATAGTACATCAATGCCCTGATGGAGTGAATGCATCTCCTGAAATCAACTGAGCATTTGTTAATCATTTCCATGTGCCAACCACTAGGGAAAAAAGGTAACTCCTAGTGGTGCTTAAAATCCTGTAAAATGCCCCAATCTATCACAATTATTTCCTAGCTTAGCACATAAGCATGACCTGACTCCTGCTAGCATCTTGAGAATTTCCTATCATTTTCCCAGATTTTGCAGTTCTCTCACATCTCTATATTTTCCTGGATTTCTTTTCCTGGATTGCTTTTCTTTGTCTTCTTCACCATTCATCCACCACTGTTTCCTTAAGATTTAGCTCAGTGATTGTGATTCATCAGCTCTGGCAAAGTTTCCTGCATCCACCCTTCTCCAAGACTTGGTAAAAAGTACCCTTTTATTCTTGTAGTTCCCTATGCATACCCCTCACTACACTTTTTTTTTTCTTGGATTTTAATTGACATAAGTTACTTAACCTTCCATGCAGCAAATTAGAATTACTTCTTTATTTCTGTAGCTTCGTCATCTAGTCTAGTATCTGGCACTTATTAAGAACTCGATGACAAACAAGTTCGTAAATGAATGTAGTAGTCATTAGTGTCATCTCACAGTTGTGGTGTATTAGATTATTGTTCAGGAAATACTTCTGTTCTCTCACCTTCAAGGGAGAAATGCATTTCCTTGCCTCCGTTTGGTAATAGGTTTAGTAGGTTTGGTAATAGAGCTTTGGATATCAGTGGGGATGGTGTAAGCAAAGATGAGAAAATGCACTTGTGTGATTTGGCTCTTATCTTACATTCCTGCCTCCTGCCATGAAAAAAAAAACCATAGCTGAGGTAATCATTAGTTCCAAGGATAAAGAGAAGCATACAGAGCAGATTTCTGTCTAATCAGTAAAGTCAACCTTCATTCTACCTGCCTAGATTGACCAACCTCCAACTGATCTACAGACGGGTGAATATGAAATAAATTCTTATTGTTGAATGTAATTGTATTTGGGTTGTTTGATTAGGCAGTATTATTGTGGATGTTGTGAACTGAGAATAAAATCAGTAGCTAAATGTGTAGCACTGCCATATCGAAAGCCTAAACTATGTGAAATTGGCTTTGGAACCGAGTAGCAAGATAGGAGGCTAGGAAAATGTCAACTTATGTTATGTAGGGAAACCATTAGGTAAAACTGTCATTTGTGGTGACTGAAAGACAGGGAAATGTACTTGATTTATATTAGCACTAGGCATATCAATTTCAGACAAAAATGTTGATTCTGTGAACTAATTTGCTAGCTACATTGTATCAAGTGTTATAAGAAAGAGAGTTTCTGAGAAGTATAAGCTAGGTTGCTAATTTAATTTAAAGGGATAATAGGTAGAAATTGAATGGTTAGAAATTAAAATTGTCTTTTGCATAATACAGCCTTAGAACAAAGTATCCTACACTGTGTCATAGTCTATAAGACCAAATCAGGGTGTGACTGCATGTTTTTTTGTTAAGTCCTCTCAAGAAATTAATGTGATGGTCCATAGATCTTTTTAGTGGGATAGAGAGAGAGAGAGAGAGAGAGAGAGAAGAGGAGAGAGAAAGGAAGAGAAGGAGTAGCAGGAGAAGAAAAATATCTCAGAGATTTAGAAGAGCTATGGAAGGTTTTATTGCATAAAATTCCCTGGAATGGAACATATAGAAAAATCCATAGAGGTTTTGCGAAAGTTATATTGGAAAACACACACACACACACATACATTGAGCTAAAAGAGAAATACTGTTAACGATGTAAGAAACACCTCTCCTCCCCTAGTTTCTACAGGGAGGAATCAGGCTGAGAAATCTGTTCAGAAACCAAATCTGTTCAGAAACCAAACCACTTCTTTAGAAGTGGGAAAATCTCCCACATAGTAGAACGATGTGCAGTGTAGAACAATGCACTGAGGAGCCACTTTGAGAAAGCAGAATGAGGAATAATTTTTGCAAGCTAATATTTTCCCAGCAAGATTTCAGAATTGCTAAAAGCCATGTATTACCACATACCTCTTATTTTCCTCCATTCATAAATGTTTACACTTGTAACACTGTACAAGTTCCTGTACAAGTTCCAGGACTGTATGTTGGGTGTAAGAAGAGCAAATAACTTGTCTTTTTGTTCATTAGTTACTGTATAATGAGAAGCTAAAATTGGACTGAATGTAGATATAGAATTCTGGACTTGAAAATTGATGTCTTGATTAGATAAGACTTTTGAAATCTTAGGATTGGGTCAATGTATTTTGTAGGTAAGAGAGGTATGGATATTTGTGATTTTATTTTATTGTTTACTCTTAATTTTTATTATTTTTAAAAGATTTTATTTATTTATTCATGAGAGAACAGAAAGAGAGGCAGGGACATAGGCAGAGGGAGAAGCAGGCTCCCTGTGGGGAGCCTGATGTGGGACTCAATCCCAGGACCCGGGGATCACGCCCTGAGCTGAAGGCAGACACTCAACCACTGGGCCACCCAGGTGTCCCTGTTTGTGATTTTGGTAGATGTCGTTCTATCCTATCCAGATTTCCTTATGCAGAACCAAAGTACTCGTTTCCCCTGCTGTTGGGATTGTTACCTACTGATGGCTAAAGGTGAGGTTCTTCCAAGGAATTACCGTTGGCCTAGGAAGCTGCCTCACCAGGTACATATATATCCTTCATTGAGACAGCTCACATTGGTTCAGTTGGGGGCAGCTCTGAAGAGTGATCCAGGTGGGTCTCTATTGAACTGCCTCATAATTTATTCTACTTCCTTCATTCCCATAGGTGTTTTTCCAGAGAGAACTATCCTTTCAGGAAATATCTGTCTTATAGAATTATAACCAAGAGAATTGGAGCCAGGAGTGGTCTAAGAACATAGAATCTAAAATGAGATTTGGGATCTAGATCACTCATCAGCTGATTGACCCTGAGGATCCAATAAGTGGTAATAGAATGTGGATATACCCTAGCAAACTGTGGCAGTGCAACTTTTAAAAATTAAAAATGTTTGGGATAGGATAGCAATGGGAAAGAATGCACAATATCTCAGGCATCTGAAAAGTTCAGGGAAGTAGCACTACTTGAGTGGAAAGAGATGTAGGCAAAAGTATATGCACACGTGCACGCACACACACACACGGGCAGTAGGGAATTATTTGGCTGTTCACCAAGTTTCTGGATTTCTAGTTGGAAAAAGATAGAATGATTACAAATATGGGGGCCTGAGGGAGCAATCTGTGGATGGACCTATGTGACTGGGCACAAATTAGGAAAAATTTTTGTCTCACCTGTTGATATATATCAGAGTGTATCTACCATGTGAGAAGTGCCAAATTAACAAGTAGTGAGATCACTTATTAGTTGACATCAACCAGCACAATGGACATGGTGGCAGGAATAGAGGCCATGCCATGGCCCAATAGCAGAGCTGCCTTTTACCATGGCTCATTTAGATTCTACTGCTGCCCAATGTCCACCAGTAAGATACCAATGCTGAGAAACAGCACCATCTCTCAAGGTGAGATACATTGGTATCTACTTGGTAGCAAGTTCATTACATTGGACCCTATATCCCTGGGTAGGCAAGTAAGTAATCTTGACTTTGCCTTACATATATCCTGAGTATTAGTTTTCCTTTTCTCAGTAGAAAGGCCCTCAGAGATTCTCAGGGTCTCAGTCAGTAGCACTTTCCAAGGGCTTACACAGTATTTGATCCACTGGTGTGAGAGACTGCATAATAATATCACATAATAATATCACATAATAATAATATCACATAATAATATCACAGTGGCCCAAAGAACCCCCTTCAGGACAAAGAAGATAGAAAGTTGGCACATCCTACCCTGGCCTTCTTACACACTGCAGCCCACCCAAGAGCCTATGAGAGTGATAGAATCACTCTGCCTTTGAGAGTGATAGCATCACTGATATACTCATTATTCTGGAGATAACACCCCCTGTGATGAAGGGGCCATTCTCTAGGAAGCAAACTCTAAATCAATAACCATAACATAGTACTATGTCCCCCAAGGTAGAATATACACATATTCATAAATCAAGGGGTAAAATAGGAGTGGCCCAGTACTTTGGTCAATGTTAGCACTTTGGGAATTTGTGCTTCTTGTCCCAGCAACTCTAAGCTCCATGAGAATGGGACTCTCATTCTCCTTGTGTGAATGCATCCACCAGGGGCACAGTGAGAGTCCCATTAGACTTTCAGGAACAATTGCTACTCAGAAACCATAAGCTCCTTCGCCAAAAGACCATTGGGTAAAGAGTCACCATCCTGGCAGAAATAACTGATGCTAAACACCAGGATAGGGCAGTGGTATTGCTAGAAAAGGGAGTGGGAAGAAATGCATTTGTCACCAAACTGATTCCTAGGTCCATCCCCTACCCAGCTTTGACTGTAAATGAAGAAGTGCAGTAGCCATGGCTTGATAAGGATAGCATGACCTTCATGGATGAGGCTCTGGGTCACTACAGCAGGTAAGCCACTTAGACCAGCAGAAGTACTAGTTGAGCTACTAGCAAAGTACTAGTACTGAATCTGGAACTGATAGTAGTAATCACACCTTCCTCATTCCTTGAAAGGAGTAGACATCTTATTTTACTGGACTTGGCCAAGGGTCCTGCTTTTTTAGTGGAATAATAGTGAACATGACAAAGGCAATGGACTAAAATGTGATTTGCCTAAAATGTGGGCTTTGCCTCCTTTCTTTGGTCTGCAGTCCAAGAAGCATTAGAAACATATGGAATAGACGGAACCTGGAACTTAGAACAATACCTAGGTAAGCCTAGCTTAGATCAGCCAAGCCCCAAGTAATCTATAGGTACAAAAGCAAGAAATAATAAGACAAAGAAATTCTTACTGCATTCCATTGAGTGCATGATGATTTGCTAAGCAATATTATCCCATACAGAGCTGACTAATACCTTCAATATTTCCAATTTTCTTCCATATTGAGCACACATCAAAATAGCTCTTGGTGCCATCAGATTGAGTGGAACAATGAGAGGATTTTAGGCCATTTTATGGTGGTTCATGTAATGGAAGCTCTTCTTGTTTTTTGTGTGTGTGTGTGTGTTTTTTTTTTTTTTTTTTTTTTTTAGATACTAGTAAATACTGTAAATATTTCGATTGCCTTTTAAGTCTTTTGGATATCAAACTTGTACTTCTTCGTGGAACATCATTCAGAAATGCAAAGACCACAAAGTGCCTCTGTTTTATTGGGGTCATATTTGCATCATATCTGATTCAGATCAAGAAATATCATGAAATTGTTTTATGATTAAGTCATGGTACTGGGGGCTGGATATATAAAGAAAATCTGAATCTTGTCTGTTAATCTGCTATGGGTTGATGTTCTTTGAGAAAAACCAACAATAAGCAGACAATTGTAGTAAATATATGTAATGATGGCGGGAAGCACAGGAGACTGTGGGATCAGAGAAGATGGATGCACAATGGCGACCCTTTGTGGATGGGATGAGTGTGGGTGTTGCTAGAGAAATACCTATTATGGTGCATATTCAAATCATTGAACAATCTAAACATCACTTAGGTTATGGAAAGGAAGACATCATTTATACGGCTCATCTGGGGAGGTCAGAGAGAGGTTTATGAAGTTAACTTGCTCTCCGAGAAACTTTAAGAAAAAAGGAATGTTTAGTTCACTATCTGCTTGTTCCAGTTGAGGAAAGTAGGGCACATCTTTTACCCAACGTGCATGAGGTTATATAGCACAGCGCATATGAATAAACCTAACTCTGGAAAACAACTCAATGGAAGTGCACTTTCTCTCTGTGGGCTAAGGGGCCGTCTTTGTGCTGGGGCTAAGTATGTGTGTGAATGGATTTGCTCTCCGAGATATTTTCTGGGGTAATTCTACTGTAATTTTAAACTCTGTGTCATGTGAAACCAGAGTCTTATTTACCATTTGGAGCTCACATTGCTGTTGTCAATCATGTGCTTCTTGACGAAGAGCTAAAGTTTTGGGATCTTGAGTGGTCAGAATTTCATGTGGACGCTGCATATAGAGGAGGGAGTGGAGACAACATGCTGACCCGTGAATTAGACATTTTCTTCACTGCTCTTCCCATTAGATAACTGAAGAATAAAGGCCCCAGAGAAGCCAGGCCCCTCCACTACAGTGTAAGTGTTGGTATTTAGGTCCAAATCCTGGGGCCCCACATTCTAAAGCTCCTATATTTTCCATGATGTTACTTTACCTCAATAAGCTTCTTGAATTTAAGCCAAGTAAATCATAAGTCTTTTAATATCTTTTTTTTGTCATTGGAACTGTTAGTCCATTTCTTAGCTATCTAGTACCAAAATTAATTTATATAATCAATGATGATGTGGACTGTATAATTTTGACATGGAATAACACCATTACATATCAAGTTTAAAAGATTGTAGACACATGCTCAGGTATGTTAGTCATGGTTGCATCTTGGTAAAGTCTGGTGCATGCCTGCAAGCATGTATGTGTCCTGTTTGCCTGAATTCCCAAGGTATATACATAAATGTTAATAATTTTAGCTTTGCATGGCAAAATTAGGTAATTTTTATCTTTATTTTTCTGTTGTGAATTGTCCATTTTGGGGGGAACAACTCCTAAGTTTCCTTTTTTTGAGGATGTAATTAATTAACAACTGTATTATTAGCTTCAGAGGTAGAGTTTAGTGATTCATCAGTTGCACATAATACCCAGTGCTCATCACATCATGTGCCCTCCTAGTGCCCATCACCCAGTTACCCCATCCCTGCACCCACCTCCCTTCCAGGGACCCTCAGTTTGTTTCCTACAGTCAAAAGTCTCTCATAGTTTTTCTAGGTTTCGTTTTTACAAACAGATAAAACAATAAAGCTATTTCCATTTTGGAAAGAAAAATCTCTTGTACATATTTGGTCCTTTGTGAGTCAGGATCTCAGTATTACAGGAAAAGCCTGGGATTAGGAAAAACTAGCAAAGCTGCTCGAAGCGAAACAAATGTTCCTGAGGCTCCCACAAATCCCAGCTCTAATGAATCCATCACATCCACTTGTGGTCAAGTGTGATTTCTGATTGACCCTGGTCCCTGTTACCAGGGTCCATTGCATGTGGATAGCCTCTCACAGCTGACAAGTTCCTTCTCTCGGATCTTCTCTTTCAAACCAAACACCCTCTGAAGAAGAAATCCAGGAGTTGTTTTTTCCATATTTATGTCAAGAAAATGAGATTCAGAGTCATTGAATGACCTTCCAAGTCATCCCCTGGGTTGAGTGGTGGAGGTGTAGGAACATCAAGAGAGGGTAACTAAAGGTTATAGAGCCTCATAACCACTGTCTTTGCAATTTGTTTTCTTTTCTCTAGCTTCCCTCAGGGGAATTAGATACTCCCACCTCTAAGAAATATTACACATACCTCTCACTCTAATAAAGCATTTGTTTACATGTGTCTTCTCAAGGGAAGACAGCATTTCAATCTGTCTCAAGACCTGACACACAGCAAGTGCTCAACAAATGCTTTTTGAGTATGTATCTTATATCTTGGAGGCCCAAAGTGCAAAAGTAATTTTGAAAGAGAACTAAAGAAAGTATAGGACCCTTTCATTAAGATTGTGGAGCCTTAGGAGATGGAGCATGAAGGTTGGGCTCTGACCCCTACATAATTTCTAAATACAGCCTGCACTACCTCTCTCCTGATGTGCTCATACTGGCTCATACCAGCTCATGCAAACTGATAGCTAAAATTATGAAGTTTGTGAGCCAATTAAGCTCATTTTAGTTGCTTGCAATTGGCAATTGTAGAAGTATTTACACCATGGAAATTGGCAAAAGATACCAATCAGGATTTTAAAAAATTCCTGGCCTGAGGACTTCAGTGTTCTGCTTGTTTGCTGCTGCTCTTGCTGCTGTAAACCTGGTGCCCACACTCCCTTCTGCCCCTATTCAACCTGCAGTAATAGCAGACCCAGTTTATCATGCATGTCTCTATGCAGATAGGAAACAAACAAAGGGGGTTTTGAGAGAGGTTGGGGGCTAAGTGACTTGTTCTGCTTTTACTCAGTGACTTAAGGCAGAGGGAGGATTTGAACCTTGTCTTTCAGCTGTGCCAATGCTTTTTTCTTCAATACAGCCATATCAGGAGGCCTTAAATATTCCTCAGGTGAAGGTCAACTCCTTCGCCTGCCTGAGTGGGTGTCACCGTCTGGAGAGCAGTTTTAGCAGAGAGGCACGTTTCCATGTTGACCTCTGCCAGGTTGCTGAGCAGCCATGAGAGAGTTTATTGCTGTAAGGAATATAAATAAAAAGATAACTGTGTTGCTGATGGCAGTACTTATAAGGTGCTAAGCATGCTAAGCATAAGACACTGTTCATATACAGTGTCACTTAATCTTTGTGGCAACCTTGCAGTGACAGTAATAGGTAACCTCTGTTAAGCAACGACTTTGTGTGCTTGACCTTATGCTGGGCGCTAAGCATATTGGGGTGAGTTAAACAGTCCCTGCCCTGGAGGAGCACACAGTCTGGGATTGAAGATGACTTGTAAGCAGATCATCATAGCACATTATAGTCTGCACAACTTGTATCTCAGCAGAAGCAACAGTGACAACGATAATAATAAATGGTTGCTCACTGCTTACTATGTGTCAGGCACTATTCAAAGCATCTGACATGTATTATCTTATTTAATCCTCCCTTATGAGTGAGCTACCATTATTATCCCATTTTAGAGACAAGGAAACCGAGGTATGGAAAGAGCAAGACCAGAGAAAGAAAGGCTAAGGGATGCCTGGGTGGTTCAGAGGTTAAGAGTCTGCCTTTGGCTCAGGGCATGATCCCAGGTCAGGGATTGAGTCCTGATTCAGGGTCCCTACGAGGAGCCTGCTTCTCTGTATGCCTATGTTTCTGCCTCTGTGTCTCTCATGAATAAATAAATAAAATCTCAAAAAAAGAAAGGCTAAGACTACATCTTCCACTGCCATACCATGCTACTAATAAAACAGAAATTCCTGTCTGGTAAATAAGGAGTTGAAGTAGAAATAGATAAAGCAAGTGCTTGAACTCAGAGAGCTGTAAGTGAGAGATATGGGGTTTAATACAGTACTACCTGGCATCAGAGGAGGGGTTCTTCTCATAATATTGACCATGGAGCCCATGATGGTGGTAATGGGGAGAATCGTGTCATTGCTCTGGTAATAAGGCTCCTCAGGCAGACAAGTTCTCAGAGAAAATGAGCTGGAGATCATTAATTTCCTTCCTCGGACAAAAGTCAGGTTACACAGTCAAAAGCTATAGGACCAGTTGAGTCAGAGACCACAGAGAACAGAGGTCTCCCTGCATATCCCTGAACCTTCTTTCACTGGTTTCCAGAGGCTGCCCTCTCAGGAGGATAGAGAGCACAGCCACTTGGACTACTGGTCTGCTTAATATCATTTCCAGGATATAAGCTGGGGAAGACATAGTAGTCCTGAATTAGGGCCATGATCTCTAAGCTTTCACTGTTTGATCCTAAGCCTACTTCCTCCCTCCCTCCCTCAAGGTAAAATGGTGTGCATTGGGGAATAGATTGAATGATCCCTCAGTGCCTTTCAGAGCTAATATTATATTCTAAGTTTAGCTGGATAAACAGAGTTTGCTGAGAAAGATTCACACTCTATAGCTTTGGATGGGAAAGAGCTTTATGACAGGAGATTTGGGGGAATTAAGAAATCAGCTGAGCATCACTGAGCAGGCCATGAATGGAAGAATACTGGCAGGTCCTCAGAGACACAGTAATTAAAGCAGAAGCAGATTTAGAAATTAAAGATTTCTAAGAGAGATGTCAGCAAAAAGCAGTGGACGTGCCTGCAGCCTCTAAGTGATCTGCTCAGAGGTTTATAGGTAAGGGAAACAAGATTGAGAATGGTTATAGAACAATTCTCATGAAAGAAAAATAGCAAATCAGAGCCAGACCAACACAATGAAGTGATGCTGGTGAACACTAAAATCAGGTGGAGAACCTCCATTAAGAGTTATTAGAACAATATGGGGAACAAATGAGACTGAGGGAGACCCTCATGATCTTTGTTAAATCCCCATCCCAGTGATGGTAATAGAACATCAGGGTTTGGAGGTGTATTTTTCAGTTTATAATACACTGGGAATACCACGTTATACTTTGCCATCACTTGTTGGAGGTGGGCATGGTTATACCTAAAAATGAGTACAATGCAAAGGAAAATTAGGACTAATAAATCAAGTAAGACCTAAGGCATCTTTTGATATCCCAGATGTAGCCATTCCTGAAGCCATTCTTTTTCTTACAAAGGTTCATCAATACCCCTAACTTCTTTTATGCCTTAAACCTGTGAGTTAGTTGTGTTTCATTTGCAAAAGGGAGAGTCTTGGTGCTTAATATTAATTCATATAAGTGTGGATCCATACATGTGTACACTGAAAAAGCCTAGGGGAAAAAACACCCCCAAGTATTGAACACTAGATCTCAATTTCTAATTACTGTTATCCAATAATGAGCCAGAGGTTCTTCAAGAAATGGTTAATTCCTTGTCTGAGACAGGGTAAGTACAAGGTAAGCCTGTGTTGTGTTGTGCCAGAAAGCAAAAAAGAACTCAACACCCAGTGGACTATGTCCAAAGAACACAGGAACAGAAGGAAGAGGCTCCCAATGGCCCACTTTTGGAGGCTTAAGCATCAAAAAGAATAATGAGAGGGGTGCCTGGCTGACTCAGAAGAGCATGTGACTCTTGATCTCAGGATCATGAGCTCAAGAGCCACAGTGGGTATAGAAATTACTTAAAATATAATAAATAAATTAATAAATAAATAAAAATAAATAAATAATTAATTAAAAAAGAATAATGATGGTAACTGATTGCCATCATTCCTTTTTTTTAAAAACCATGAATCTATTATGATGAGAAAGAAAGAGGAAAACAAAAAGGAAAAAACCTCTTCTATACAGGAGAATAATAATAGCTTGAAATGTAGAAGGAATTGCAGAATTAGGAAAAAGATGGACATTTTCATTTATTTAGGCACTGATCATCAATAATAGCAAAAATCATTACGTAAAAAATTTGGAAGAAACCAGGTATTCCATGGTGCCAAAAGATTCCTGCTCCCAGCAACCCCACGGATAACTTGCTAGCAGCAAAGGAAACATGTGTCATCTCAGATATTGGCCACCATCTTAACCAAATGATCATAACTTGCCTCACTAACAACAGGAAAACCCAAAATTGTTTTTCTCCTTTTGTGCTATAATGTGGTTTTGCCAAAAATGTTCAACTTGAATCTAACCAAGGCTGTTAGAGTTAATGCTCAATTTACAGAACGTGTAGGAGGTAGGGTGAGGGAGATCCTAAAGTCTTTAACGATAGCAGGAGGAAACAGATAAATGCAGATGTGGAATATACTTTTTGTTTAAAGATTTTATTTATTTATTCGTGAGAGACACACAGAGAGAGGCAGAGACACAGGCAGAGGGAGAAGCAGGCTCCAAGCAGGGAGTCTAATGTGGGACTAGATCCTGGAACTCCAGGATCATGCCCTGATCCAAAGGCAGATGCTTACCAGCTGAGCCACCCAGGCATCCCAAGATGTGGAATATTCTATAAGACCACCAGCCTGGGATCTCCCAGAGGTCAATGTTGGTGGGGGAGAAAAAAGAAAAAACAATTAAGTTTGTTGGATTTGTTTTATTTATTTATTTTTTTTTAATTAATTTTTATTGGTGTTCAATTTACCAACATACAGAAAAACACCCAGTGCTCATCCCGTCAAGTGTCCACCTCAGTGCCCGTCACCCATTCCCCTCCAACACCCGCCCTCCTCCCCCCTTCCACCACCCCTAGTTCGTTTCCCCGAGTTAGGAGTCTTTATGTTCTGTCTCCCTTCCTGATATTTCCCAACATTTCTTCTCCCATCGAAAGATGAATGGATAAAGGATTTGTTTTAGATAAACGAGATTGAAGAAATATTATAACCAAAGACAAGTCATAAAACTTTGATAGGATATTGATGTTTTTAAACATTTATGTATTTATTTTACTTAGAGAGATAGAGAGAGAGCATGAGTGAGGGGAAAGGGAGAGAGAAGCAGACTCCTCACTGAGTATGGAGCCAAGTGTGGGGCTCAATCTCATGACTCTGAGATCATGACCTGAGCTGAAACCAAGAGTTGGAAGCTTAATTGAGGAGACACCCAGGTGCCTTGATAGGATATTAATTAAAATAAAAAATCTCCAGGAAGATTATGAGAACAATTGAGGAACTGTGAATATGGGCTGTTAGATTAAATTATGAAAAAATAGTATACTTGGGTGGTAAAGATATTGTGGCTATTTATACAAGAATGTCTTTTATTCTCAGCAGAGGCATGCTGAAGTCTTTCAAGAGGAAAGGTCATGATTTCTGCGTCTTCCATATGGGTCAGGAGAAAATATATGTTTGTGTACATGGGAATAGATAGAGCAACCATATTGATCTTGACGATTGTTAGAAGGTGTACAAATGTCATTGTATTAGCTCGGGGGTCAGCAATTTTTTTTCTGTAAAAAGTAAAGGCTACCTTTCCAGGTAGTGCCATTTATATAAAAGACTGTAGTAAATAATAGATACTTTCTGCTTTGTGGGCCATAAATTCTCTGTCCTAGCTCCTCAGCACCGTCCTTCTAGTGTCAAAGCAGCCACAGATGACACATCCAAGGATGTGCATGGCACAGGTGCAGTTGGTCAATCCCTATGCTACTCTTCTAATTTTTATGTGGTTGTAGATTCTCATCATATCAAGTTAGGAGAAAGAAAAAAGGAGTCTTGATGTACATTTCATAATGCTCAACCAGGTCAAAGTATGGAATATCCACATTGAGTCAGTGATAGACAAAAGTTGGAGGGAAGGCACCCTGTGGTCTCTGCTAAGGGACTTGTGTTTTATGTGTGGGTAACAGAGAGCCAATGAGAACATTGTTTACTTGCCTTTCAACTGCTTGTTCTCAGCTTGAGTTCCAAATAACAATGCATTTTCACATTTGATCTTTTCTGATTTTCCTCAGCTACCATTAGGTTATTATTGTATCCTGTTTACCTCCAAAGGCTTCATATATATATATATATATATATATATATATATATATATATATATATTTAATAAGATTCAGAAATATCTAGACTTACTCAAGTCTGTGTCTATTGATTTCCCCAGTCAGCAACTCTGTAAAAGTCTTTGAGTATTCATGAACTAGTTGCTGGAGATTATTTCATTCCTAAAGACCTTATCTTAGTGCTATCTCCTTTAGCAAGACTTATCTTCTTTGACAGCTGGAGACTTTGGGACTTCCTCTTCCTTCTTAATATGAACCACAAATAGGCACAGAACAAGTAAGGGAGTTCATTGGTTTGAAAAAGAGAGCACCTGAAGGTCTCAGGTAAATGGACAGGAAATGCTAAAATGCTGTCCCTACAGGATCAATCAGCTCTTAAGCTTGCATTTTATCTAAATCAGCACTAGAACTAGAGATTGGGGTTTTTTACATAGTAAAGTTGGTGTTTTTCAAGATCTCCATACTCTCCTGCTTGCATGATGCTTCCCACCTGTGCTGTCTCTGAAGCAAGGATGGTCTTATCAGACAAATGGCCTGTTGGAAAGAATCTGTTGGCCTCATCTGGCGATTAGGGTGAAGATAAGTTATTCATCTCTTTTGCATTTGTAGATAAAGTCATGCTTCTCTTTCAAAGGGTTCACTCTGGGGATAGATGGCATTTCTGACCACAGGATTTTGTTTTTTTTCACGGGTTTATTTTTTATTTTTTATTTTTTTTAAATTAATTTTTATAAGAAATACTTTGATAATAATACACTTATACTTGGTGATGACCACAGGATTTTGGCTGATATTATTGGCACTGGACTGAAAATTGAAGAGACCAGAGTTCCACTCATGCCCAAGCCTCTTACTGTTCATTGACCTTGGTAAGTCATTCCCCTTCCTGAGCTGAGATCATTTTAGTAAGATCCTGTGGGAAGACCTGACAAATTTCAGTTCATACTTTATATGTAATAGAAGTCTGTTGATATTTCTGTTTTGGGGTTGATTTTGTTTTCTTGTCATGAGCTAATTTATATAGCTCAAATAAGAATTCCAGAGGAAGAATCTGTTAGTTCAACTGTGGAGCTTCACAGGTGAGGAAAATAGTGAGTAAGGTAAACACATACACACACACACACACACGCCTGAAGTTTTTCATGATAATGCATTCTGAGAATTTGCCAGAACTCAAGGAAAAATTCTATTAAATTGCTACGCCATTGCCATGCTCAACAGAGTAAAAAGAAAGAAGGAAAACTAACATGATTTCTTTCTTTTTTTTTAAACTAACATGATTCTTATTTATTCTATGGCATATGTATCAAACTTCTTATCCTAATGTGTAAGGTACATATTTCATTGTGATGACTCCTGGGTGCTGCTTTTACTGCCCTTTTGTTTGTAACTCCTGCTAAATTTTGAGCTGAACAAAGGTAGAGAATCTCCCAAACCCCATTCTATCTCCAGTGCCCTGGCAGTTTGCAGTGCTCAACAAATATCTATTTAATTGAATGATAATTAATTAAATCAACTTCTTCAACTATTTTTTTAAAAGATTTTATTTATTCATGGAGACAGAGGGAGAGAGGGGCAGAGACATGGGCAGAGGCAGAAGCAGGCTCCATGCAGGGAGCCTGACATGGGACTCGATCCGGGGTCTCCAGGATCACCACCTGGGCTGAAGGTGGCACTTAACCACTGAGCCACCTGGGCTGTCCACCTTCTTCAACTATTGTTAGAGTTTGTCATTTGCATATAAAAGTGAGAATCACTGAGGGGGGCACTTGACGGGATGAGCACTGGGTGTTATTCTGTATGTTGGCAAATTGAAGACCAATAAAAAATAAATTTATTATTTAAAAATAATAATAAAAGTGAGAATCAATGGAATCAGGTCTCTTACCTAGAGTAGAAAATGATACAGGCAGGATTTGAAGCTAAATGTGCCTGCTTCCCAGTCTACTTTCATTCCACTAAACCATTCTCTATTGTAAGGTTATTGTTTAGCACTGACAAGTTAGTGAACCCCAAGGGGCTTTAGGCTATACACAGAAAACCCCTCATTGACCCCCACCATCCCCACCGGGAAGCCAATTTCAAATACTAGCTGATACCAACCATTTTACTGCAGTGTAATAATAATTTCATCCTGTGAGTATAAGGCTTTGATTGCCTTAATGCTAATAACCTTGGGGGATCTCACAAGTAAATTATCAGACATTTATCCTTCTATTTAAATGAAACATCTTATTCTATCAGCACATGTTTCTTTTCTTTTAAGAGTTTAAATACCAATCGCTGTGGAGAAACAGATGGAGGAATGAAAATCAGGAATAAGGGGAAATTAAGAAATGTCAAACAATCTGACACAGTTGTCACAGTGATAGCACTTCCATTTTCCCCTCCACACCCTCCCCTGGTGTCACTGGTATCTAAGTCATTAGCTGGTAAAGCTTAGCACCTTGTGAAGGGTGTGCATTATTTCACTCTTCAAGACAGAGAAGTTGTTAAGACCAAAAGAAAATAAACTTCTGATGGGTGAGGAGGATGGCTATTTTGGGATTTTGGGTTCTGCCCAGCAACCTCCCAAGTTACTTTGTTCTTTAACCGTGGATGTGAGATCATTGGAGGTACCTATACAAATGCTTAGGTGAAATTAAATTGAGAGCAAAGAAATGCGTTTTTCAGAGGAAGATGATTATAAGAAGATATGCATCTCACTAGGCTCATTTGATCCTTTAAAACTGTTCCTTTTAAGTGAAGGGGAATGAAAAATACTCTATAATTTGGTAACCATAAAATTCTATGATTTAACAATTCAGTCCTATACAGGATATATTGGTAACCCAAATATGAAGGAAAATTGGAAGAGTTGTTCCCAAATGAAATGGATTCACCATGTAAAGTAGAGTTTGGCATCCCTAGAGGTGCTCAATCATAAACTAGATCATTATTTGACATAAGTACTATATAAATCAGTACTGTAAAACATTTAGTCTATGGTTCATATACTTGAGAGTCACCTAGAGTATTGCTTAAAAATTAATCATTAAAATCTCTGGTGATATGGTTCAAGAATGTACATTTCAAATAATTTCCTTCTTCCAGTACATTTTTTCTTGGTTTCTGTTTCTTTGAAAGAAGTAAGGATAGGGTATTATATCAACTAGGCTCCCTGAGTTATGAGCAACGGAAACAAATTCTGTTAAAAAAAAATTGTCACAGAATCAAAGAGAAAACAGTGCAAAATCCAGCCTTTGGAAGCCTGTGACCTGCAGTCAGTCTTGTGCACCTGAGGGACAGGAGCTATCTCTTGAAAGCCTTGTTTCTTGAATAACTCAGATCCAGTTAATTTCAGATTCCCAGGTTAAGATTCAAAACTTTAAGAGAAAATTACTCTATTTGGAAAAGTAGAGGTAAAATTATCTCCGTTAACAGATGACATGATCTTATGTATAGGAAATCCCCCCAAATCCATAAGAAAGTTACTAAAACTAATAAATAAGTTTGGCAAAGTTGCAGAGTAAAGATCAACACACAAAACTCAGCTGTGTTTCTATATACCACTAATGAACAGCCCAAAAGGAAATTCAGAAGGCAATTTCATTTGTAATAGCATCTAAAGAGTCAGATACTAGGAATAAGTCTAACCGAAGATGTGAAAGTTTTGTACATAGAAAACTGTAAGATGTTGCTCAAAGGAATTTGGGAGTAGCTAAATAAAGAGAAAGGCACCCTGTGTTCATGCACAGGAAGACAACATTGTTAAGATGTCAGTGTTATCCAGAGTAACCTACAGATTCAACACAATTCCTACCAAAATTGCAGCAGCTTTTTTTTTCAGATATGGAAACACCAATTCTCAAAATCATACAGAATTACAAGAGACTCTGAATACCGAAAACAGTCTTGAAGAGGAATGAAGTTAGAGGAGTCATACTTCTTTGAAACTTACTATAAAGCTATAGCAATTACAATGGTATGGTCCTGGCTTACATTCTGTACAGACATACAGACCAATGGAATTGAAAAGAGAGCCCAGAAATGAACCCTCTCACATCTATGGTCAATTGTTTTCAAAAACTGTGTCAAAACCACAATGTTGCTTGAAATGTATACTCACATGCAAAAGAATGAAGTTGGACCCTTACCTAACACCAAATACATAATAATAATTATTATTATTTAAAGATTTTATTTATTTATTCATGAGAGACACACAGAGAGAGAGAGAGAGAGGCACAGACACAGGCAGAAGCTCCCATGCAGGGAGACTGAGGTGGGACTTGATCCCAGGTTGGCAGGATAACACCCTGGGTTGAAGGCGGTACTAAACCACTGAGCCACCCGGGCTACCCCCAAATACATATTTAAACTCAACATGGATCAAAGACCTAAATTTAAGAGTTAAAATTATCAAACTCTTAGAAGAAAACATTGGAGAAAATTTTCATGACATTGGATTTAGCAATGATTTTATTTAAGTTCCAGTTAGCTGGGGCTCCTGTGTGGCTCAGAGGGTTAAATGTCTGCCTTCAGCTTAGGTCATGATCCCAGGGTCCTGAAGCTGAGCCCTTAATCAGGCTCTTTGCTCAACGAGGAGCCTACTTCTCCCTTTCCCTCTGCTCTTCCCCTTGTTCGTGTTCTCTCTTGTGCTCATTCTCTCTCTCTCTCTGATGAATAAATCAAATATAAAAAAAAAAAACACAGATAACTAAAGAAAAAACCAGATACATTGGAATTCATCAAAATTAAGAACCTTTGTTTATCAAAGTACAATATCAAGACAGTGAAAAGACAATCTACATAATGGGAAAAATACTTGTAAATTATATATCAGATAAGAGATTAATATCTACAATACATACAGAACTCCTATAACTCAACAACCACAAAACCCCCAAACAATGCAATTCAAAACTTCACAAACAACTTAAATAGACATTTCTCCAGAGAAGATACACAAATGGCCAGTATGAACATGAAAAGATGCTTACTATCCTTAGTCATTAGGAAAACAAAAATCAAAACACCAGTAGGGTACTACTTTACTTTGCACACACTTGGATGGCTAATATGAAAAACAAAACAAAAACCCAAAAAGTGATGGACACAATGTGAGAAACTGATATCCTTCTGTGTTGCTGGCAGGAATGTAAAGTGATCCAGTCACTGTGGAAAATGGTTTGGCTCCTTAAACCAAAAAAACAACTACCAACACCCACCCCCAACCAAAAAAACTCCAAAAAAAAGACAAAACAAGAAAACAAAGAACTATCATAAGACCCAACAGTAAAAGAATTGAGATATGTATTTCAAAAAATAAATATACTATATATAAAGTATATAGTATATATTAAATATATAAATCATATACACTATGTGTAAATTATATATGTAATATAATTGTAAGTGTAATTATATATGTAATATATATATGTACATATCTTATGGTTATTAGAAGAGGCACAAACAGACATCTGCACACCAATTTCATAGCACAATTATTCACAGGAGCCAAAGGTGGAGAAACCAAACAACCATCAACAAAGGAATAGAGAAGTGAATTGTGTCTTATATATACTGTGAAATGTTATTCACCCATAAGAAGGAATCAAATTTTGATATAGGCTATAAGATGGATGAACTTAAAAAAAAAAAAAAAAAAAAAAAAAAGATGGATGAACTTAGGAAACACTATGCTAAGTAGAGTAAGCCAGATACCAAAGGCCAAATACTGGATGACTGCACTCTTATGAGGTCCCCAAAATAAGTCAATTTGTAGAGAAAAGTAAAATAGTGGTTAGCAAGGTCTGAGAGGGATGAGGACTGTGGAGTTACTGTTCCATAGGTACAGAGTTTCCGTTTGGGATAATGAAGAGTTTTGGCTATAGATGGTGATGGGCACACAACATGTGAATGTACTTAATGTCACAAAACTGCATGCTCACAAATGGTTACAAATATTATGCTTTGTATATTTTATCACAATAAAAAAAGGAGGGGGAAGTTATCTCCAGAGAAAGAATGCCATTATTAGCCTCGCCTGGGATCCTGTGTTTCCTCCTTGGCTGGAAGTAGGGGTTGCAGGGTGGAGGTGAAGGTTTGGGAAGCAAAGTGAGACTTGGTAGTTGACCCCACCTGGACTGTGACAAGGGAGAAGGACTATTTCCCCAAAGGAAGGTCAGGAGGAACACAGAAAGCTGAAGCAAATGATATTCACTGCAGAGGTATCAGAAGAGAGACTCATTCTCCGTATCCACAAACTATTACCCTGTCAAATTCTCATCTGCATGACAAAAAAAAATGATTCAGCCGGTTCTGGTGAATGTAATTTGTATCTGCAGCTCTAAAGATTCCATTAATTCATGACTCCTTAATGCATCCCTCAATTAAGTAACTTAGAATCAAAGACTTCTTATGGAAGATATCAAAAACTGTGGTCCTCCCAAAGAGTGATTTATGAATAATTGTACTCGAATGTATTTATATGAAATGGATACTATCCAGTATACTTCAGACCCCACAACAGCTCTATTATCTTAAACTTAGCCAACTCACTCATTTGTGTGATCACCTGGTCCCTGGAGCTATTTAAATGGAAACTAGGGCTTATGATAAGTTGCCAAGGATGTGTGAGACAGGGAGGTTAGTTTAATCAATTTCGATTACAGAAGACTACTCTGACCACCCTAGCTCCAGAGACCTGATGGGGTTGATGATTCCTGGAGGGAAGTCTGTACCTCCAAAGCACTGAAGGAGGGAGGGAGACAGGCAGATGTCTGCCCCACGTCCTGTCAGATTTTGCCTCTTTTTCTGTAACGCTTCCAGACCTTCTCTTAGCTCTTTCCCTCACTCGTTTTTCTTCCTAGTTATTACTGCTTGATGCATTGTGTATTTATTGGTTTACTGTCTGTTTCTTAGATAGGTGTCTAGAATGAGGGAAGGAGCTTTGTTTTGTTCACTGCTATACTCAGAGCACCTCATCCAGTGTGGGCACATTTCTACTACCACAAAGTAGGCAGACTATAAATATTTGGTGGAAGAATAAATACGCAATTCTACTTCTTCAAGGTCGACTTTTAAACTTCCTCCAGCATCCCCCTCTCCCACAAAACCGAAATTATGTCTGAGTCAGAGGGCTGCATCTAGCACCGTCTACTGCCTTCTTTGGCAGCAATTAAACAGATACCGCAACTAAAATACAATTGTTCATTTGCTTCTCTTTCCACTGGATTCTCACTCTTCAAATAGAAGGATGGTGGAAATTGCTCAGTGAACATTCATGAATAAATGGAACATTTATGAATAAATTTATGAAGTAAATTGGAAAGTGAACTTTAACCAAGAGTGAATCCTAACAAATGAGCTTTTAAGGTAGAATGTAATTTTTTTCTTCTCTTACTGTTGGCTAAATTCAAGAAAGTATGTTGGTTTTGATTTGTTGTCCCAGTTATTTAAGCTTCTTGCTTCTAGCAGAGAATATCTAGATTAAAAGATAAAAGATTGAGATAAAGATGGATTGTAGAATGCTAAAAATATCTGTGATTGTCTTTTGAACAGTGCCAGTATAGTAGGATCTAAATTAATCCTGGATTACTAATATTTTATGATCAATCATATGAGAGATAAAACAAAGGCCATATTCTAATTTTTGAACCTTATAAATTAGCTCCCAAGGTTCAAGTAAGTTTAAGAATACAAGAATAAAAAAAAATTCCAAGAACGTTTAAAAAATTATAACTTGAGAAAGTTAATCTTTTTCTAATTATCATAGAAATATGTGAATTTATCATTTACAATACATAGATAATAAATATATGCATTCATATGTATGTTCGTATCACTACTTATGTATATATATTGATATTTTTGAATAGTATATAATTTTACATATGGTATTTCCCATTTTATTAAATAGTCTTTAAAATTGCAATAGTTTTTGGGGGCACCTGGGTGGCTCAGTGGTTGAGTGTCTGCCTTTGGCTCAGGTCATGATCTTGGGGTCCTGGGATCAAGTCCTGCATCAGGCTTCCTGAAGGGAATCTGCTTCTCCCTCTGCCTATGTCTTTGCCTCTCTCTGTGTGTCCATCATGAATGAATAAATAACTTAAAAATATATAAATAAATAAAATTGCAATAGTTTTTTTGTTATTTCAACATTTGGATCCTTCATTTATTCAATCCCTTATTGTGGGGAATTTTAGACTGATAGATTGAAAAACTCACCGCAAATCTCTATCCTTCTTTGTATTCCTGCAATGCAACTTTGAAACTTCTGCTATAGAATGGTGAGATCTGTTTCCACACCAGTCTCTGTGACTTGCCTTGACCATTTGAATGTGGTGGAAGTGACTGCACAAGCTCTAAGCCTACACACCTGGAGGCTTTGCCAACCTTTGCTCCCCTCCTTGGAAACCTGACAAGTCTGAGCTAAGCTTCTGGTGATGGTTACATGGGAATCCATGAGAAACAGGGGCCTAGGTCCCTGACTGCCCAGCTGATAGCCTACCAACATCCAGCAGCAGAGCTGCCCAGCTAATGCCAGATGACCACAGATGAATGAGCAAGCCAGCCCAACCAGAGAAGAAACAAGCCCCTCAACCATGAACAATGTTCGGGCAATCATCATTTATTTATATGACTTACATTTTGTTTCATTCTGTTTTTATTTCTAATGGGAGTAGGATTATTTTTTCTTATTGTGGTAAATAGACAAAATGTAAAATTTTACCATTTTAACTGTAAAATTCAGCAGCATTAAGTATATTCACAATGCTGTGCAACATTCACTATTATTTCCAGAATTTTCATCATCCCCAAACAGGAACTCTACACCCATTAAGCAATATCTCCAGATTCTCTCCTCCCTTAGCCTTGGTAATCTCTATTCTACTTTCTGTTTCAATGAATTTTCCAATTCTAAACACTTCATGCAAGTATAATCACACAATATTTGGCTTTTTGTGTCTGGCTTATTCCACTTGGTATAATGTTTTCAAGATTCATTGATATTGTAGCATGTGTCAGTACTTCATTCCCTTTTTTGGCTGAATAATATTTGATGGCATGTATATACCATATTTCGTGTATCCATTCATTTGTTGATGCATACTTGGGTTGTTTCTACCTCATGGATGTTGTAAATAATACTCCCAGAAACCTGGTGTATGAGTATCTGGAGGAGTGCTTGTGTTCAGTTCTTTTGGGTAGCTACCTAAAAGTGGAATTGCTGAGTCAAATGGTAATTCTATGTTTAACATTTGAGAAACTATGAAACTCCGGTCCATAGGAGCTACATCATTTGGTTTTCTTACCAGCAATTAACAAAGGTTTTAGTTTCTGTACAACCTTGACAACATTATTTTATTTCCAGGTTTTTTTAGTAGTAGCTACTCCTGAAACCAGTATTGTACTGTATATTAACTAACTAGAATTTTTAAAAAATATTTTATTCATTTAGTCATGAGTGACAGAGCGAGGCAGAGACATAGGTAGAGGGAGAAGCAGGCACCCTGTGGGGAGCCGAATGTGGGACTTGATCCCAGAACACTGGGATCACCACCTGAGCCAAAGGCAGATGCTCAACCACTGAGCCACCCAGGTGCCCCAGTAACTAGAATTTAAATAAAAAATTTTTAAAAGTAATAAAACATTTAAAAATAAATAAATAAAAATAATAGGCATACTATGAGTATGAGGTGGTGTCTCATTGCAGTTTTGATTTGCATTCTCTTAATGACCAATGATGTTGAGTATCTTTTTATGGGCTTATTGGCCATTTGTATATTTACTTTGGAGAAGTATCTGTTCAGTTCTTTGCCCACTTTTTTATTTTGTTGTACATCTTTCTGTTATTCAGTTGTAGGAGTTCATCATATGTAAACCTCTCCCATTACACCATGAACCCAGAGAGTGCCAAACATTTACTACCAGCACATTGGTAGAATTTTGCACAAAGCAGGCTCTCAATGTATATTGGGTAAATTAAATTTATTACCAAATCATACCAACTGCACCTGAATACCAGATAGGTTGATATTTCCTTTGTTTTTTAAATTTAATTTATTTAGAGAGCAAGCAGGGAGGGGGACGGGGGGGGGGGGGGAGAAAGGATCTCAAGCAGACTACACACTCAATACGGAGCTCAACAGGGAACTGGATCTCACTACCCTGAGATCATGACCTGAGCTGAAATTAGGAGTTGAACACTCAATTGACTGAGCCACTCAGGTGCCCTGAAATTTCCTTTTAAACTGTAGTGCATTCATCTCCCTGGTGGAGGCTTTGTGCTTCTAACCTTTCTAAGCTCAGTGCATAGCACTGGGCTGTGCAGTAAACAACTATGAACCCATTTGTAGGGGGGTGGGGGGCTTAGAATACCCCATAATTTATATTGATATTCTGATTAAAGGAAAAAAAGATAAAGAAAAAACTGAGAAATTGAAGAAAAGAAAAAAAGAAGGAGGATATTAGAAAAAAAAATGAAGACTTTTCACTCCATCCAGCTAGCAAATATCTGGCATTTGAAGATTTTTTTTTCTAACAAAGAAAAAGAATGCTTCAATGTAGTCTGTTTTGAGAAAAGGCTAACAACTACAAAAAACCATTGGTATGCTGGGATTGTGCGTGAACAGAACAGTAATGGAGAGAAGCCATTGAAATAACCTGCCGGTCCTCTTGTCCTGCTCCTTATCTGATTAGCTGAGGTCAGGGAAGTGAAGGATAACAAAGGAAATTAGGTCTTCCATAGTTCTCATTAAATGCTCCAGGAGTCTGACTACTGCTGAGCTGAGCACTTCAAGGGCTTGGAGAAACGGAAGTGCGGCTCCTTATTTCACCACCTTCATTGTGCTGGAGGAGAGAAGAAATAGCTCTGAGACTAATAATAGTAGAAATGGCATCCAAAGCAGCAGACCCCAGTGGCACTTCCTAAAGGCAGTATAAATAATTAAACGTCTCTATAGGCAAGCCAGTAGGAATCAAGGGAGGAGACCTGCAAAGTGTGGATATTATTTCAACTCCACTCTGCCCATATTCTGTCGGGGAAAGAGAGCTGGGGGCCAATGATAAAATCTTGGAGTTGAAAAGAACACTTGTTTGTACATTGATTTATTCATTTATTCAGTTGTTATTGAGCATTGATCATCAGAGACCAGTCATGATGCTACCAGCTAGGAAGTCTGATATTATCTACTCCTGCTTTATTCTTTTGATGCAGAACCATCCAAACTGCGAACCCACAGGGGAATGCTGTAGGCAAAATGACATCTGGTTTGTCCAAACCTGGAACTGCAATCTAGTTTCCTGACTTGCCTGTGAATATGTTTTTAATTACACTCCAATGTAATTTTTTAAAAATATGTTTTTTCGATGACTTGATGAATGATTTTATTTTCTTGACCACATTAAGCACTCCAAAAAGAATAATAAAGGAAAGAAACATGTTTCAGTACTTCTCCGACTTTTCCTTTTGAGAACACCTCCATGGCCCCAGCATCTATTTGAAATGTTTACTTTCTTTGGCCTCTAGGTCTCACTGTCTTTGGATTCACCTCTTAGCTGATGACTGTTTCTTTTCTGTATCTTTGCCTCATCTTCTCCTCCTTGCTGAAGAACCTTGGGTGCTCTGGGACTCAGCCCTCTGACTTGTGCCATCTCTACACACACCGTAAATTAACCTGTCCAATGCTGTGGCTTTGAATAACACCAATATTCTGAGGATTCCCAAATTTATTTGCTTTATTAGTTCGGGTTCTCGGGAGATAGATGATCAGAGATGGTAGACAGATGATAGATAGATAGATAGATAGATAGATAGATAGATAGATAGATGATAGATAGATAGATGATAGATAGATAGATAGATAGATAGATAGATAGATAGATGATAGATGTTAAAGAGGTTTATTGTAAGGAATTGGCTCACACAATTATAGAGAATGAGAAGTTGAATGATCTGCTGTCTGCAAGCTGGAGAGCTAGGAAAACCAGTGGCAAAAGGTGTGAATCCTAGTCTGGGGACAAGAGAAGATCAAGACTGATGTCCCTGCTCAGGTCAGTCACAGAGAGAATTCTCTCTTCTCTACCCTTTTGTGTTATTCAGGGTCTAACGTGTTAGATGATGAGGAGGGTGACGTTCTTCACTCAGACTACTGATTTAAACATTAATCTCATTGTACACATTCTCACAGACACACCTAAGAATATTTAGTCAAATATCTAGACATCCCATGAACCAGTCTACCTGACACATAAAGTTCGCTGCCACAAATATTTTGCTCTGCCATCTTCCCTTTAATGCCACGCAAGCATCATAGTCCTATCATGGTTGAGGCAAACTCTTCACCACCCCCAGTGTTCTTCCTCTGACTCCCTATCTCAGGAAAAACAAATCTTCTTCCACTTGCTCATGTTAAACACTCAGTGACAAATTCCTCTCACCCCGACGTACTCCACATGTAATCCAACAGCGAATTTTCTTGGCCCTAACTTTAAAATATATACAGAATCCAGCCATTTCTCTCTACCTCTACTACAGAAACTCTAACCCGAGGCACCTTGTGTTTTGCCTGGATTCTTGTGACAGTCCCCTAGCTGGGCTTCCTATATCTGCAGTCTAACATGGCAGCCTAAATCACCATGTTTGAAATGCCCCAACAGCTACCCATCTCACTCAGATGAATACCCCAAGCCCTAACTGTTTTACCTGGACCCCTGCTATCTTTCAGGTCACATCCCCAAACCTCTCTCAACTGTTCTTTCTGATGTAGCTATCATGCCCTGTAACATTCCTCACATGTACTAAGCAAGCTCAGTCTCAGGTTATTTGCATAAGCTGCTGCAGAATGCTTTTCTGCTAGACATCTACCTGGTTCATCTTCACTTTTTAGAGATCTTTGCTAACACCAACACCTTATCCCTCTGGCCTCTTCCTCTGCTTTATTTATTTTTTTTATCACCATCTGATACATGCCTTCTTTTTTTGTCTTATTCTAGAACATAAGCACCATGAAAGCAAGGACTTAGCTTTATTTATTTGTTTCCTTCTATACCACTGCATTAGCTCTAGAGCTCTAGAGCTCTCATTTTAAAAAGGCCAGTATCTCTACACATTTTATGAAAAACAATTGTACTTCAAAACTGTAATGCTACCTGAACAAAGAGAAAAAAAGATCAGACGTTATGGGCTAAGATGTTGGAAAAAGGCAGAAAGGAAAGATGATAGATTTTTTTAGGGGAAAAAGTTAGCTTTGAATAGTGGAAATCTCAATTCTAGATTCTAGGGAAACAGGAGTATTCAGTGTTCAAGTGGATATAACTATTCCATGAGGCAGCAGATGAAATAAGGAGCAAAACAGCTCAGAATGGAGGCAGTCACATTTGCTAAGAGCTGATCTGGGAGTAGAAACAGAGAGCAAGGTGAAGAGGACATCTGGTTTGGTTGGGTATTGAGAGGAGGAAGTGTTAGTACACTGGAGGAAAAACCTAACTCATACTCCTAGGTCTCCTTGCTCAAGATGCAGTTTGGTTCTAATGAGCTCATCCTAAGGGATTTTAAATTAATGTTTCAAATACTTCAGCAGCACAGGGTATTGGTTTACTTGATACAAATTGTTTTGTGTTGCTTACACAAAATATAAATATGGTTATCTTGATCGATGTTGAAAACGTATTTAGGAAAATCCAACAACTACTCCTAATGAAACAAATAAGTATATAATTATTCAGGGGTACAAGTATATTTTAAAATATTCTTATCTTAATATTCTTATCAAAAATAAGAAAAAAGACAAAGATAACTGGATAACCACTTTTGGTTAATATTTCCCTGGAAGCTTTATGCCACACATGGCATATAGGGTTATAAATATTTGAAAGCATGATACAAAGTTGTTACTTTATTTATTTTCGTATTTATTTGTTTGTTTGTTTGATTGAGAAAGAGAGATAGAATGCAGGAGCAGAGGGAAAGAATCTCCAACAGACTCTTTGATGAGTGCAGAGCCGGGGCTTCCATCTCAGAACCCTGAAATCATGACCTCAGCTGAAATCGAGATTTCCTGACTGAACCACCAAGTGCCCCTATTATTCTTATGTGTAGACACTGAGATGAGAAAACTCAAGAGCCATCTGAAAACTATCAAAACCAATAAAAATATTCAAGACAGTAGCTTTGTAGAAAAAAGAAAAAGGAAAGAAATATCAGCTGCTTTCCTACACTACAGCTATACCAAGATAAAAAATTTTGTGAATAAAACCAAAATCTCATAACATAAACATTGATTTGAAGAAGTATATAGAAATATATTTAACAAAAAATAGTTAAGGACTTATGTGGAAATTTTCAAAGAGGAAATATAACTTGAGTAAATGCCATAAAATCTATATTGTTGGGGAAAAAAGATTGGATGTTCATATAATATCAGATCTTTCTAAGTTAATATACCCATTGATTTATTTCTATAATGAGTCCATAATAGCCCTATAATAAACTTGTATATTTTCATAACAAAAAAAAGCATTTAAGTATTATTGAAGGTTAGTTGTCGCTTAATCATATATCCTGTGACTTGATAGAATGGATAACTTACAGAAAAATGATATAGGAAATAATTGGGATATAGAAATATCGGTGATAGGGCCCCTGGGTGGTTCAGTCAGTTACATGTTGGCCTTTGGCTCAAGCCCAGGTCCTGATCCCTGAATTCTGGACTGAGCCTCATGTCACTGGACTTTCTGCTCAGTGGGGAGTCTGCTTCTCCCTCTGCCTCTCACCCTGCTCATGCCCTCTCTCTTTCTCTTTCTCTCCGATAAATAAATAGAATCTTTAAAAAACATAAATATCAGGGATAAAGAAGGACTGAATTTTAATAACTACTTCATGCAAAATAGTCTTCCTTATATAATCCATTTCACTTTGGAAGCAGATAATCTTTGACTGTTGATGAATGAAACAGTTTAAATTTCTTATACATGTTAATCATCTTTGCCATGGTCCTAGACAGGCCATCATGATACTGGTGTATAATGAGGAGCCTGCATTTCTCACTCAGATTCTATGTCAGCACTGCAAGGGAACTGTTACTGCTTTTCTTTATAATTTTCTTATTTAGGGGCCCAGGTGGAATGAGCAGTCCCCCTTTGAAGAATGCCATTTTCCTGGAGAAGGCAAACAAATGTCTAATGGGAAATTACACTCCCTTCAGAGTGGCCTCACAAAGATCTCATCCACTCACATCCATTGTCCAAAGCAGGTCAGAGGTCCAGCCCAATGCTAGGGGGTCAGGGATAAATACTTCTCTCAGAGTAAGGATGGGTACTACAAGTCATACGTCTACATGAGCAGATGTATAATCCTTCTCCAAGAAAAGTGGGGTGAGGTGGGATAATTGGGGATAATAGTCTAATCTCAAGGAAATATTTACTGTCTGACTGTTAGAATTCCTAAGAGGTCAATTTCTAAGTTAGTAAATAAATAACTTCTCTCTTGTTCAATCCTCTTCCTTACAACTCTGTCCTCATCCTTTTGGTCAAAGAATAATTTGCCCTGGAAAGAATTTCTTTATTGAGTTATTCTTTTTTTGTCTGTTCTGTTTTTGTTTTGTTTTGTTTTTGTTTATTTTTTGCAACCTGAACCCTATACACGTTTATAAGGTAATGATTTATTAAATTCAACGTAAATGTGTTAAGGACAAAATTTGTGCTGGTCATCACAGTAAATAGCAACCAAAATTTTTTCATCTTCTCATTTATAGCCACTCAATAGAATATAAAAGCCGTCACATATACATCTATGATTACATAGATAATCATACTGGATTCCTTAGTGTCCCAGAAGTGCATTTTTCTCCCAAAAGCTAACTAGCTGGAAGAAAAGTAATGTAGACTGGTTTAAGAGAAGGAAGCAGCAATAGGATATAGAGGAACTTTGTAAGGTATTTTCCAGGTAAGCATACCTGATTGACCCTGGTTTATTTTGAGTACCCTGTAATTAAAGAAAATTCAGATAGAACATTGATAGAATAGTGGGCTATCCACTGAATCTGTAAGAAAATGGAATTGGCAAAGATATGCCATTTGTTTTTTTTTTTTTTTTTTTTTTGCCATTTGTTTTTAAAAGGAAGAAGCTTGGATGACTTCAGGGTTCAAGGCTTGGATTATGGCCCAAGTAATTCTTTTAGAAACTGGCTATTTGCCCTTGGCTATGTTTCTTTCCTTGTTTGGGTCTCAATTTCCACATATAGAAGATCGGAAAGTTGAATGATTACTAAGGCTTCTTTCAACTCCTTAATGCTTGATTTCCAAATATCTTTTCCTCACGTACTTTATTTGAATTGTTTATTTATTTATTTAAATTTATTTATTTGACAAAGATAAAGAGTACAAGTAGGCAGAGTGGCAGACAGAGGGAGAGGGAGAAGCAGGCTCCCCCATGAGCAAGGAGCCCCATGCAGAGCTCGATCCCAGGCCCTTGGGATCATGACCTGAGCCAAAGGCAGACAGTTAACCAACTCACCCACCCAGGCATCCCTTCCTTACATATTTTAAAATTCTCTTTCATCCTCTGGCAGCTTCTATCATTCCATCTTCTGTTTCGCTGGCATTGGGTCAAACCACCTGCAGTGCTGTGGTCAATGTGACATTGGTTATCAGCTGAGCACTGACTGCTTCCAGCTTCATCAGTGGCACAGTGACATATCGTTCATCTTGGCCACAGGAAATAATGAGCTAAGAATGTTTTCTTAATCAGACCCATTCCAAAGCAATTAAATCCAGGTTAAGTGATAAGGCTTTGTATTACTTCTGTCAGGGTTGGAGGCTGTGGGTGAACACATCATGTCCAGTTGCCATAAAGAAGACAGATGATAACTGGTAATATGATATCTGCTCTATCAAGGGTAGAATGAAAGTGGCAGTGAGTAAAGATAATCATACTGAAGAGTGCAGTGTCACAGCTACATCTTCAGGGAAAGTCTCAGGCTGCGAATAATGAAGGGACAGCATATCACCTGCCACAAGTGGTCTCTAGAAAAGTGAAAGTGCCCAACCTGGTAGCGTCCCAGCTCCCTGCTATCAGGGACAAGTGGCCTTCTTTGCCTGCATTATACATCTCTCAATCCACAAAAAGTGGACTCCTAAGAGTTCCAGATGGACTTAAATGTTTCTTCAAGGTTACCCTTGAGGGCCGCATCCCAGGCCTTTTCTAGAAGTTCTCATAACCCAAGGCTACCGAGAGCATAGTGATGAAGACTTAGAGCTCACAGGTCAGTCTGCCTGGCCTTCTCTGTCATCTAAAAGATGTGTGTGATCAACAGGGGATTTCATCATTCTGTGTCTCTGTTTCCTGAATCATAAAATGAGGATAATGATATAGCTCACCTAGCCCTTATCTGATCATCTTCAAACCAAAAATGGTTCAGATTTCAAAACATTTTTGGGTGTTTAAAAGCTAATATGATACACACGGAATAGTCTGTGTAACAGCAGGTAGGTTGGCATGCCTGTAATAAACAGCAACGATAACCAAAAGCATAAATATTTCCACAGGAAAAGCATATGACTATTCACTGTAGGCAAGATAAAGATAAATGACAAATGACTTTACGTCACTTCAGGCCTGATGTTCATACCAAAGCAATGAGAAGCAAGCTTATACAAAAAAAAATTCTCTTTCCAACCTTGTGGAATACTCGAACTACAGAGAATGTACTGCAGGTTTATAGTTCCTCTTCATATGAGATTTCAATGGGACCAGTGTAAAACTCTTAAAACAAGTCTATCTTATATTAAGTACTTTATTGATATAGCCCTTAAAACTTTTGTTGCTGTATCATTATTATAGAAATGGGGTTTGAAGAATGTAATCTGTTCTAGGTCTAGAGCTTGCAAGTGGCTAACTAGAATTCACACCCACACTCCTGATCTCCAAATCTCATCTTCGCTCACCATCCCACATTGTTTCTCCTGGGCCAATTACTTCACCAGAGAAGGAAGCTCAGGTTCAAACCCATGCAGTGAAGATTTAGGTTTTCCTCCTTGGGTGAAATTCAGAAGTCTGTATCTGTAAAGTGAGAGAATACTTTTAGGCCAGGTCTTTTTATTGATTAATTTAACTGGAAACACTGGAAATACAAAAATCAATCGCATATCTGTGTATTAACAATGAACACATAGAAACTGAAATTACAAACACAGTATTATTTACAAGTACTGCAAAGAAAATCAAACAGTATAAACTTAACAAAACATATACAGGGTCTCTATGGTAGAAATTACAAAATGCTGATGGAAGCATCAGGAAGACTTACATAAGGAGACATATTGTGTTCATGAACTGGGAAACTATACATAGTAAAGCTGTCAATTCTCTCCAAATTTATCTGTAGGTTGAAGACATACTCACTGTAAAAATCATGTGGAAAGGCTCAGGCTTCAGAACAGCTTTAAATAATTTTGACAAAGAATTAAGTGGGAGGAACCACACTATCCATTACCAAGGCCAACTATACCACTACAGAAATCAAGACGGTGTGGTTTTGGCAGAGAGGTAGACCCATAGATCCACAGAAGAGAATAGAGGACCCAGATATAAATGACTATTTTACAAATTTTTTTAAAGATATAACTTATTTAGAGAGAGAGTGCACACAAGCAGTGAGTGAGGGAGAGGGAGAAATGGAGGGAGAGGGAGAGAGAGAATCTCAAGTAGACTCCGTGCTGAGCATAGAGCCTGAGGTCCATGTGGGGTTCCATCTCACAACCCTGACTGAGATCATGACCTTAGTCAAAATCAAGAGTCAAAGTTTTAACTGACTGAGCCATCCAGGTGCCCCAACAACTATTTTTTGACAAAGACACAAAAGCAATTCAGTGAAGGAAACAAAGACTTTTCAGCAAAGGGTATAGGGGCAATTGTACATCTGTAGATACAACAAGAAAAAAAGTTAGCATAGACCTGTACCTTCCACCTTGCCAGAAAATGAACTCAAAATATGCCACAGAATTAAATGTAAAACACAAACTTACGAAACTTTTTGAGAAAAAAAAAACATAGGAGGAAACTTTGTTACTTATGACTAAACAAAGGAGTTTTCAGACACAACATTAAAAGTGTGACCCACAGGGACACCTGTGGCTCACAGATTGAGCGTCTGCCTTTGGTTTAGGGTGTGATTCCAGATTCCTGGGATTGAATCCCGCATCAGACTCCTTGAATGGAGCCTGCTTCTCCTCCCTCTGCCTGTGTATCTCTCTGCCTCTCTTTCTGTGTTTCTCATGAATAAATAGATTTTTAAAATCTTTTAAAAAATATAAGTGTGACCCACAAAAACAAAAATGGAGAAAGTATTCCTCATTAGAATGAAAAAGTCTTGCTCAAAAAGAACCTACATGATGAGAAAAGAAGCATAAGCTACAGTCTGGGAGAAAGAATTTGCAAATCGCATAATCAACAAAGGACTAGGAGCTAGAATGTACAACAAATTCTCAAAACTCAGCAATAGAAGAAAGTAAACTGTCCAGTTAAAACATGGGCACATGATATGAAAATACAGTTCACTGAAGAGGATATATGGAGGTGAAATAAGATGTTTAAAATCACTAGTCATTAGGAAAGTATGAATTAAAACACAACAAGATGCCTACTAGAATGGATAATGTCAGGCCCAGTGACACCACCAAATAATGTTTAGGATACAGAGAAACTGGATCCCTCACATGTGGCTGGTGAGAATATCAAATGACACAACCACTCTAGAAAATGCTTTCGTAGTTTCTTATAAGACTAAACATGCAGCTACCATACAATCAACAATTGAGTTCATGGGCATTTATCCAAGAGAAATGAAAATTTATGATCATGGAAAAACCTGTGCATGGATGTTTATAGAAGCTTTATTCTTAATAGCCAAAAGTGGGGCAACAACCCAGATGTCCTTCAGTGGGTGAATGGTTCAATACATGGTGGCACTTCATACCCTGGACTACTCAGCAATAAAAGGAACAGACTCCAGATGCAATAACGTGGGTGAATTCTAGGAGTTTGTACTGAGGGAAAGAAAGCCAATCCCAAAAGGTCACAGACTATATTATTTTGTACTCTTGCATGTGAATCTATAATAATCTCAAAATTAAAAGTTTAATTTAAAAATATTGCATAACAGGGGTGCCTGCATAGCTCAGTGTTTGAGTGTCTGCCTTTGGCCCAGGGTGTGATCCTGGGGTCCCGGGATCAAGTCCCACATCGGGCTTCTTGCAGGAAGCCTGCTTCTCCCTCTGCCTATGCTTCTCTCTGTGTGTCTCTCATAAATAAATAAATAAAATCTGTTAAAAGTTATTGCATAATGTATTATATCTTCTCCCACATACTTGCCTCAAAAATTCTATAATCTAAATTTTTTATCAATTAATTTTTTAATTAAAATTTTCTAACAATGCAAACAAGTAATAAAATAGAGCAGAAGAAAATGATTTTAAACAAAGACTTTCAGGGATCCCTGGGTGGCGCAGCGGTTTGGCGCCTGCCTTTGGCCCAGGGCGCGATCCTGGAGACCCGGGATCGAATCCCACGTCAGGCTCCCGGTGCATGGAGCCTGCTTCTCCCTCTGCCTGTGTCTGCCTCTCTCTCTCTCTCTCTCTGTGTGACTATCATAAATAAATAAAAATTAAAAAAAAAAAAATAAACAAAGACTTTCAGTCTCATATTTCAAGAGTCACCCTTTCGCTTTCTGTGTATCTTTTTGTTATAACACACATGTACATACATCATTTAGGTACATGGAGTGTGTATATGTGCATCTTATACTTAAATGGATGCTTAGTATTAGGTATTATATATATATATATATATATATATATATATATATATATATACACCATGACTTTGTTAATCATTCTTGTTTTTTAAATTTTAATTCCAGGGTAGTTAACGTATAGTGTTGTATTAGTTTCAGGTATATACTATGTTGATTTGACAATTCTAAACATTACTCAGTGTCCATTAAGATAAGTGTACTCTTAATCCCCTTCACCTATTTCTCCCATCCCCCACCACCTCCCCTCTGGTTACCACCAGTTTGTTCTCAAGAGTCTGTTTCTTGGTTTGTCTCTCTCTCTTTTTTTCCTTGTTGCTTTGTTATATTTCTTAAATCCCACATATGAGTGAAATTATATTGTATTTGTCTTTCTCTATAGGGCTTATTTCACTCAGCTTTATACTCTTCTAGATCCATGCATGTCATTGCAAATGGCAAGGTTTCATTGTTTTTCATGGCCGAATAATATTCCATTATATGTGTATTATATATACCACATCTTCTTTATCCATTCACCTGTTGATGGACACTTAGGCTGCTTCCTTAGTTTCTTCCAGGAATTTGCAGACAGTTTCACAAATGTATAAAAGGTGAGGTTACAAGAATTTGAGTCAAATTATTTATATTAATCATTCTTACTTTAGTTGACAGTTAAAAAAATCAGTTATGTATTTGATTTTATTTTACTTTTTGGTATTAGTATCCTAACTGTGATGGTGGTTGCATGGATCTGTAGATGCATCAAAACTTACTCCACAAAAAGTCAATTTTGCCATGTTGATTTAAAAAATAAAATAAGGGGTACATGGATAACTCAGTGGTTGAGTGTGTCTTTGACTCAGGCCATGGTCCCAGGGTCCTGGAATCGATGAATAAATAAATAAAATCTTTTAAAAAATAAAAATAAAACATAAAACAGTAAGCTATGCAGCACTGAATCATCTTGTAGCTTCACCTTTTATACACTTGCAAAACTTTGTAGAGCAAATTCCTGGAAGTTGAATTTCTGGGAAAATTGGTTCGTACATTTCTAATCTTGATAGACTTTAACATCTGACCTTCCAAAGAGGGCACACCAACTTGCTTTCCCACAGAAACTGGGGAAGGGCTAGAATGAGCATTTTCAAAAGCTCGATCCTCTTCTGCCTTGGATAAAGAGAGGTAAGGACTTCAGAGAAGAGTCGTATAGCATAATCTTCTCTGTGTGCCTCTTCTGGTGTGTATACTGTGGCTAAGCTATGGATTTAAGCCTCATGCATTGTCACTGAGTAATGGAGGGGGTGCAAACTGACTATACACATATTGTACATTGGATCACAAAACCACAAAAAGTAAAATAATTTTTCTTTCCATTTGTTATGTAGGGTGAATTGTGTCACCCTACATTTCATTTGTTGAGACTTCCAATGCAACTGTGTTTGGAGAAGGAGCCTTTAAGGAGGTAATTCAGATTCAGTGAGGTCATAAGTGTGGGGTTCTTAGAAGAGGAAATATACTGGAGGTCTCACTCTCTCTTTACAAGTGCACAGAGAAAAGACTGTGTGAGGGCTCTCACCAGAAACTGAACTTTCTAGCTACCTTGATCTTGGACTTTATCCTCCAGAGCTGTGAAACACTAAATTTCTGCTGCTAAAGCCACCCAGTCTGTGCTATTTTGTTGTTGCAGCCCTGACAAATTAATGCACCATGCTACATTTCAAGAACGTAACTCAATCTAGGAAAATTGTAATTTTCTTAAAAAGATTTTATTTATTTGTTCATGAGAGACACAGAGAAAAAGGCAGAGACATAGGCAGCATCAACCAGGAGCTTGTTAGAAACAGACTCTCAAGCTCTGCCCAGACCTACTGAATAGGAATCAGCATTATAACAAGATGTATATTACCTTTTAGAGAAGCAAGCGTCTAAATTATGATCCCTACCACCTAAAGGGAAGGGTAACTGGCTCTCTCTAGTCACTTCCCACTTCGAAATGCCACGGTTCTATGGTGGAGCCCAGCTTTGCCCAATGCCCACACCCTCCCGGCATTAGACTCCTGGACAGACCTTTCCAGTGCTTTTTATTCTTTCAGTTTCTAGGTGAAAATAAAGCATAATGTCTAAGAGACAGCTTTAAGCACATTAAAGTGACAGACATTCTTGATAACATATGCAATCATTCTCCCTCATTTCCACTTAGATGACTTCCTCTGAAGTCACTGATTGACTCTGATTGGAGACATTGATGAGAGAAAACACAAATGTCTAGACTGTCCCCTAGAGGAGGTTAATAATAGAGGAGATAAAGAAGGACTGTGCTAGTTTTATTTTATACACTTAGGGCCCCCCAAAACATGAATTGCCTCCCTAAAATTTCAACAGTTGCCCAGGGCGGCATTATTTGAAAGGTTCAGAGATGTTAAGGAAGTTGCTCACTGTCACATAGCTGGGAAAACCTGAAAGTGGAATTGGAGCCCAGGGAAGAATCAAGAGGTCAAGCCTTTAGACACTCAGGATTTTACCTCTGCTCTGCCTCTTCCACTTGTACAGGGTCAGTCACTATGTCTGTTTCATTACTCCTGAATGGAAATAAAATTCCCTACCTTTTAGCGACTGCTCACATTTTACCATCACCTATAAATGTTCAAGAGTGAGCCTATGTTTTCTAGAACCAAATGTGAGAGCAGTGTTTAATAAAATCTTCAATAGACTGAAACCAAGCTAACCAGTTTCCTTAATTAGCAGGATAGCATGCTTCTAATTTGCAGAGAAAAAGGAAAATCACAAGAAAATGAATTGACATCTAGTATTTATTTTTTTCAGTCTAAGAAAAATACCCTAGGGCAATATTAATTCAATTGCACCCAAAATATCTTTTTATTTCTTCCCAACCTTGATAATTAGAATTGTCATTTACCATCTACAGGGTCAGGATATTAAAAAAAAAAAAGTGTGTGTTGGTATTCAGGTTTGGGGGAGGTTGTTGGCCTCTAAGCATGCAGCTAAGATTGCTTTTAATGGTCAGCAGTGGTTTTTCTGGGGAAGGGTGAGAGGTAATGAGGCATGGTAAAATGAGAAACGACTAAGGAAGGCAAAAGCCCTGCAAGTTGCAGAAGTAAACATGGGCATCTGCTTACCACGTGCCCGCACAGCTCTGAGTGTTTCCATGTGTACCTTCATTTAATCCCCAAGACGATTCTAGGAGGTATGTTCCACCATTATCCCCATTCTATAGATAAGAGAAGAAGGTAGAGAAAAATTCGGTAACTTGCCTAAGACTCCACAGCTGGAAAATGTTAGAGTCAGGATTTGAACTCAGGCAGCCCACCTCTGGGGCAACCTTCTACATGTTTTTCATCCTTTATAGTTTTATTCAGCACATGCTCTCCTTTGGTGATACGTCTTCATGAGAACAAATGCCGATTTGTTATCTGCTTGTCCAGATACTTTCCTGACTTCCTAATCCTTCCCCATATCCCTGTCTTTCTCTTAATTGCTTCTTGATTTAAAGTCACAGGAAAAGATAACCCTTTTACTCCCATCTCCATTGGGGGAATGATTTTATGTTCAAAGATTCATGGTACTTCTCAAAGTCGCACAGCTTATAAGGGACAAAGATAGAATTTGATCTCAGGTCTTTACATCTCCCTTAGAATCTGAAACCAAATATTCTAGTTACATAAGAAATAGAAGAATATTTTACCCTAGCGTTGATGTCCTGATGGTGACCCATGAAGGACATATGTGGTGTCAGGTCCAGGTCTCTGAGAAATGTACAAAAAAAATGGAATTAGATGTGTGGGAGGTATAGCGAGAGGAATGCCATGAAGGACAAAGGGAAAGGGAGGAGGAAGGCAGGGGTCCCTTCCAAACATGATGTAGCTGTGACACCTGTTGGAGGAGGCAGGGAAATAAAAATTACTGGGTAGGACTGGCCTCAAACTGTAGGCAGTTGTGAGAGTCTTGGGCCAGCCAATGGCAAGATCTCTGGCAAAGACTGACCATTAAAAGAGTCCTGTGTTGGGCAGAAATGGCCCAACTGTAGTAATCCCATCATGCTGCTTCATTGCCTAAAAATGAACACCTCATGGCTTTGGTTGGAAGACCAAATCCATGGTGGTAGTTTCACAGGTACAACAGCAGAACACTGTCAACCAATTACATTGCTCATGAAAGTTACCCTTGAAGGGGGACCTGAGAGGCACCCCCAATGGCCATACAGACTTCTTTTGTACAGGTGCACATGAGAAGATGGTGCATGGTGGTGGCTTGCTCACTGGAACATTCCCCAATGGACATGGATGTGATTTTCCTTCCTATTGGATTCCAGAGTTGAGACAGGTACAAGGACACAGATGCAGAAGAGAGAAGTGAGGGAGAGTTGCAGCGAGTTTTCTTTGGATTTACCTTTGAGGGTTCCCTGAAGTCATGTCAGGGAGGACATAAAGCAATACTGTGTGTGCTGAAGCCTGTTGACTTGTAGGGAAGGCAGTCACTGAGCTGAGAGGTGAGCAGTGGTTTTGTCTACTCAGAGCTAGAGTGTGGAGAGGGAACTTCTGGATCATACCCTAGACATCCGACTGTTTGTCATTTCTGCAGGATTCCACTACCTGCTGGTGTTCAGTGAGGCTCTCAGTGAATGCTGGCCTCCGTGGCTGCATAGAGGAGCAATGGGGAAGGGAGCTCAGTCATGCATGTGAGAGGGTGGGACAAGTCAGAAGATCCAGCGAGGCAGAGAGATGTGGAGGGAGAAGGAGGAAGCCCAGAAATCTGGGGCTATTTCTAGAACTCTTGTTCTTGATTCATTCATTTACAAAAAAACTCTTTATGTACTATGTTCTAATTAATGTGTGAGGCTCTGAAGATAAAAGCAGGAGCAAGCGATAACCCTTGTTCTCCAGGAGCTTCTGATAGGGTCTAGGAGAGATCTGGGTCTCCCGAAACCATGGACAGTTCCGTGGAGTATTTTCCCAAGGGCATCTGTGTTCTTGAGTTTTTCTTTGAGGAAAGGCAGAAGCAGTTTTGTCAGACTTACCTTTATTTCTCCACACAGTGTGTGTGAGAAGTGGAGAAGCTGTCTCCAACCATCTCGGCTTGGAATATATCCTTCTGTTTTCAGTAAGGAGAAAAAAATGATTATCAGAATCAGCCAGACAAGGCAAATTTAAAATTTAATTCTAGGATCCCTGACAGAGTTACAGAATTCTCATTCCATCTCTCTGTGTCTCCCTCCTTCTCTGTGTCTCTCTGTCTCTTTCTCTCTCTCTCTCCCTTTCTCCCCAAGTCCTTAACCTTCTCTCATTTTATTCTTTTATAACAAATTATAAAACTGATACTGGACATGGAATCAGCAGGGCTAGACATGGATCTCAGGTCCCCCTTTCTCATCAAGTTATTTTATTGTTAAGATTCAGAAACACCGTAAACAGTTTCTACTGTGAGGAGATATTTTATAATGACTGGGCCTGGCAAAGTTCACTGGCCCCAGACACAGAAAAGCCCTCACTCCCTTCACATGCCTCCCAGGGTCCTGGATATTAAGGACTAGAGTCAACAAGGAGGGTGGGTGAGGGCATTCTCAACAGAGGAGGACACATGTAACAGCATCAAAATGGTAAAGAACACAGCACATTCCAGAAAGTGTAACACAGGAGTCAGGGCAATGATAAATGAGGTTTCAAAGATTGCTGGAATAACGAATAGGAGCCAGGTCATTCTGTGCTCAGCTAGCCCAAGAGTGAAAGATCAAAGCTGTGTTTTGTTTTTTTGTTTTTTTGTTTTTGTTTTTGTTTTTGGTTTTTTTTTTGTTTTTGTTTTTTGTTTTTTGTTTTTAAATATCTCCTATGGTGAAGAGGAGAGATTTGTAAGAGCAAATTTGGAAGCGAAGGGATGACTGAACAAGTTATTGCAGATTATGGAGGCCTGAAGTGGGCCATTGGGGATGAGAATGGAGACTGGGTACGGATATAGCTGGGGTGGGAGGGAGTGGGGGGGAGTTGGGGGTGGAAACGGAAGTGTCCTTTGTGGAATAAGATCTTAGGAGTTGGGCAAGGTGATGATGTGAGGACAAAGCTCACATCTCTTAAGGTTTCTGGGAAACTTTGTTTTTTAAAGATTTTATTTATTTATTCATAAGAGACAAACAGAGAGAGGCAGAGACACAGGCAGAGGGAGAAGCTCCCTTCCTGCAGGGAGCCCAGTGAAGGACTCGATCCCAGGATCCCGGGATTACGACCTGAGCCAAAGGCAGACACTCAACCACTAAGCCATCCAGGTGCTCCTTATGGGAAACTTTCCTATGCCAAGACAAAACTTAGGCTTATATGTCTTAAAAGTGCTAGGACAAATTAAAATAGCTAACATTTACTTGACAGTTGCTATGGGTCACTGTTCCCAGATACTCTATATGTGCTCACATGTTAAAATTGTGATGCACACATAAAAAGAGGCATAAAGCAGAATTAAGCATTTGTAGCAGAGATATGTAATATCATTTCAGGAGCCTTCCATTTGGAGTTTTGATAGTTGTCTGTAGTTTGCCATAACTTCTTGGGTTCCTATTACTAGTGGAATCTCCTGGAGACAAGAAAATGCCCAAGAAATAAGCAACACACCCTTTCACTTATGAGCTCCCTGCTCTGGGTTGAGATGGTAAGCCATAACAAGAGTTTCTTGGGACTTTTTTGCGTGGTACCAAGGGACCAATGGTATTCCTATGTAGTGAAGATAGTAAAGCGACAGGGGTCACAACCAGATTCAGCAGACACTGAGAGGAGCCTGATGGAAGGTGCGTGGTACAGTGAATTGACTCAGGATGTCTGGTTTCCAAGCATGCCATTGTGTGCATTGCTTGAGCATCTGCTGTATGTCTGAAACAGTGCCAAGAGCTTTGCGTGATCTTACGATAAACCTTCAAGGTAAAAAGTGAATGTTCCATCTTTACAGGTAGGGAAACCAAAGCTCAGAGATTAAATGACTTTCCTAACATTGCACTGGGAGTAAATGAAGGTTAGAGTTCTCCTCCAAGCCTGCTTCCAAAGTCCACACACTCTCCAATATACCATATTGGCTTTACCGATAGTTCAATATACAATTAATTTAGCAAATATTAATTAAACAGTCTCAGTGTATCAGGTGCTCTGTAAGTTTCTGGGACTTTGTAGATAAAGAAAGCACACTGCTGTGCTTGAGGAGCAAGCGAGATAGAGAAAGCAACAGATGTAAGAGGAATTTCAATGCAAAAAGTAAGCAGAATGTAGGGTGATGAGGAGGGTACTTTGGAAACATGAACTCAAGCTGGGATTCAAGAAAGATTTCCTAAAGAATATGATGCGTAGGTGACTGCAGGAGATCAGTGGGATTTGGTGAGAAAAAGAAGGTAGGTGAGGTGGGAAGTGGTTGGCAGGAGATGAGATGAAACTTGGAAGAATCTAAGGCCAGGTATGTGAATGTTCAAGGTCATGGGGAGCCTAGAATATTTTGATAACTCCCTCCTTATCCTTAGCGATGGGCAGCCCCTTGATGGGTTTTGAAGGGGCCCAGAATCTGTCACTGTGGCATAAAAGTTATTTTAAGCACAAGGCATTTGAGTTCCTGAAATATCTTATCTTCCTAAAAACAGGGCCTCCCAAAAGGACTCAGTTGTCATGAGTCCCCTTCCCAAAGAACAGGGAACCAGGGAAGGTGCACTCTTAGCACCAGAGAGGTCTCCACCCCACACTTCAATAGATAGTGTCACAAAACTATCTCCAAGCTATTCTCCTCAAGGCCCATTTATCTTTCCAAAAAAGTCATTTATTTTCCTGTAACTGTCCTTCTCTTACCTTCTTCCCTTATCAAGATATAATATAAACCCCCCAAATCTTAACCATCATTCTGAGTCACATTTTTCTGTGAACCCCTCCTGCATGTATGAAACAAAAAATCATCCTCCTGGTACTTTGTCTTTTGTCAGTTTAATTTGCAGGCCCCCAAACACTAAACCTAGGAGGATAGATGAAAAGTTTTCCCTCCCTGACAGTTTCAGGTCAGATTTTCATGCTCGGGAGGTCATTCTGGCTGCAGCTGGAATAACAGCTTTTCGGAACATAAAGAGTGAGTCGAGTGCAAGTGACAAAAATGGATATGGGAACGCTGGCTGGAAGGGTGATGGGTAGCAATTTCCCCTCCTGTATCCACTCACCTGGAGAGGCTTTCCCCAGTGCCATGCTAAAGAGCCACCTCCCTCTCCCACTGCCAGTACACATGCTCCAGTTGGAGTTGACTTCACATCCAGTTTCAGTGGTGGGCATATGACTGGCCAGGCCAATCAGAGCATTCTCCCCTCTTGACCACAGTGGTTATTTCAGGGATGGATTCAGGAGCCATTTAAAGTCCACCAGATGCAGTGAAACTTGTAGCAAGCCTGCCTAAGTGAGGTACGTGCTATTTCTAGGAGGCTTGACTCTAGGAGGATATAGGCCTGGTGTTGCAGGCAGCCTTCTTGTCATCATGTGGAGTCTAAAAACAAGTGTAACACAGAAGAGAGCAGAGCCAAGAGGGAGAGACTGCTAAAGTTCTGTGCTTAGATCAAGTTATGCCTGAGAACTCTTCAGGACATTTATTCAGCTAATATCTTTCACATCTTGCTTAAGCTCAAGTCAAAGTCGGAAAAAAATACAAGAAAAATGTTCATATCTATAGAAGCCACGTGTGCTACTCTAGGCCAGAGAAAATCATGAGACTTTAAATTGGAAAATATCTTGTCCTATCACTTCTCTCTAGTCTCAGTTTCCTTATCTGTGAAATGGATTTGGTTCAATCACTTTCGAAGTGTCTTCCTAATGCCACGGGCTGTGCTGAGTTTAATGTGGTTATGTGTGTTACCGTTACATAAACTGAAAATGTCTCTCAGCGCCCAGCTGCACTTCCCTCCCATTTTCTTGGTTCGCCCTTGAGCAGAGAACTTAATTTTAGCTGAGATCCAGGATAGTGATGCGTAGCTACGGGGAAACTTTCAAATGGCTGCCCCATTATCCTCTCTTCTGCAGGAGTTCACGGGAACCCTGAGTTGGCTATACGTCCTCTTCCCTTCACAGCAAGGAAGATTGCTCCATGAAAAATTCATTAGTGCTTTGGGTCTCCAAGCACTCAGTGCTCCCACCCCAAAGGGTTCATAACTTCCACTGAAAAGACAGTGAATTTAATCTGCACAGAATCAGGCATCTGAATACTCAATCTTGCCAAGACAGGAGGTAAGACACGCTTTTGCTTCTTTGTGACATTCTGCATAGCAGCGTTACCTGTCTCTTTCCTTTTGTTTGCAGCAATAAGGACATGGAAAGGTTATTAACAGATGGTGCAAAATGTGGATTCATTCGAAGTATACGGCAGCATCTGCAGAGTGGAATTTAAAGTCTTGCACTTAGGTTTTCATGCACGGCAATAATTCGGTCGGTTATAGCCCTAGCACATTTGGAAGCAAGAAAAAAATTCTCTCCTTTATGATACAGGCTTGATGGAAACCCTCCCTAAACCTGCTTAATGAAGTCATGCCTCATACTTTTCAGACAACACATTCCATTTGATTCAATTCCTCAAGCATTATTGAGCTGTGTGTTAGATGCCGGGAATATAAACATAAAAAAAGATGTGATTCCTGTCTTCGTGAAGCTCAAGATTTGGTAGCGGGGAGAGGCTAGTAGACACAAATTGAGAGGCCTGCCTAGCAAGTGCAATGAAATGGCTCTGGTTGCATAGAGGGAGGAAAGAAAGATTGTGAAAGAGGAGGAGTGGAAGGAGGCAATATCTGGGGTGGATTTAGAAAAAAGGAGGTGGAATAAGTGGATATGGTAAGGCTGTTGTCCAGGGAGTGACAACAGCATGTGCAAAGGCTCAGAGGCAGCAAGCGGCCTGGCATTTTGCTGATAAGGATGTTCATGACGGCAGGCCGGGGGTTCTGTACCGGAGAGGGGCTGGAGGAGGATTCAGTGGGAGGGCCCCTGATGGGATAGTCCAGATAAAGAACAGAGCTTTGGCAGTTGTGGAGGAGGATGGAAACTGAGAGTCCTGGGGTCGTTTTGGAAGGTAGGACATGAAGGACAGGGAGGCTAATTAGTAGGGGTGGAGCTGATGGAGTGGGTGGGGTTGAGAATGCCTCCTGGTCTGTCTTCTGGGATGGGGTGTCCTTACACACTCACACATGCACTTGTTTTTCTTAAACATGACTTCAGAGGCTTTGGCTCCCTGGCAAAATTAACTTGGAGACTCTTCCCCTGCAGAACTGGCCCATGGTGTCAGGAACTAAGTTTAGCTTTTTAGGTAAAGCATTCAGAAACCCTTTTTTTTTTTTTTTTTCAGAAACCCTTTTAACCTCACACTTAAACCAAGTTTTCTGATCTTATTAAAAACAGGTATAATTTTCTTCTCAATCTGCCTGATGCCTGCATCAGGATTTTATTTTATCCGGGTCTTGGGTAAGAAAGAAAGAGAAAAGTGTTATTCATGAGCCCCTTCAAACACCAAAGCGCGAGTTCAATTTTCCTTTTAGACCCACACTTAGCTTTCTCTCCTCGTTAATTTCTTTGAAGAATGAATCCTTATTCTAGTAAAAGGAGCTCTTCAGCACTTCCATGCCTGCCCCTGTGCATCAAGTCTTCTCTCTCTCTCTCTCTCTCTACCATTTCTGTAGAGATTCTTTGTCCTTGCTCTCACTTGGCAGAGATCGTAACTGGGTACAACACCCCAAGTTTGTAGACCCTACCCTGCAATGAGCTATTTGGCCAAGGTTTTCTATCATTCAGCCAACCATATTATAAATGTCTATTCTGGGAGGTTCTAATGGGCCTTTTCTCAATTTTACACAACGAATAAATTTCGGCCATGTAGTGTGCATCACAGTAAAATATTCCAATTTATTCCATTATTCCTTAAAAGGATTAAAATTATTTTCCAACTAGTTGAAATGGCTTTCTGGGGTTTTCTAGGAGGATCCAGTTGATTATATTTTGGAACTGATATTAAACTTGCTAAGTTTAATGATCACTCAATACTTCTTAGAATGACTTCTTTTTTAAAAGACGACTTTCCAATGGTGCCAAATTAATGCAACTGTAGACTGTTCTGGCAAATGACCCATAAATCCCTGCCAACAGAATTTTATTGATTTAGACTTCTTTTGCTGTTGCTTACTCTATGTACTTAAACCATAAAATTCAGAAATTTTATAATTACAAGTTGATTTTTACTCAGTGCGCAAGAATGGGGGATTAAGTGAATATTTATGAAGTTTCTAATATGTACTTTATTCTTAGCTTGAAATACATTATCTCATTCAATTCCCTCATCCTCTTTTAAAATAAGGAAACCAAAGCTCTGAGAGGTTGAATGAGTTACCTGATTCAACACAGCTAAAACGTCGTAAGGTAGCAACTTGAAATCAGGAACTCAAAACCTATGTTCTTTTTTTTTTTTCAAGTAAGAAAATACCTACTTCAACGAAATTTTTTCTCATTCAATGTCTGAAATGTGCAACACTGCAGTGATGAATTTGAGTTCCTATAATGACTCCATTGTTCTTTTTGTGCTTTCTGAAAATAGATGTGGACAAATTTATTAATGAGCAGCTTTTTTATAGAAAAAATCCACAGATTGAAGAAATGTAATAAGAGGAAAATCACATTCAGTTATAACTATGAGATAAAAAATATTCATTCCATAGTTAAGAAAATGGCACTCTTATAGACAGTTCAGGAAAAATACTTCTTTTGTATCCAAAACGAAAAGTAATTCTCTATTATAATGAATCAGATTATGGAGCTTGAGGTACACCAGAGAAATGTGCGCAATATTTTATGTGTGTCTGCTCAGGGAAAGATAATTTAATCACTGCACTTGGGCTGATAATGATTATGAAACTCCATAGCATTGTTTTATTTCAATAATAATGATGATTCCCCTGAACATATATGCTGCTCTTCATTTAACAAAGTGCTTTTAGTAATGTAGGTCTATCTGACTTATTGGATCCTCACAACCTCACAGTGTCAGCAAGAATTAACATCCCAGGTTTAGCAGTAGTGAAATTGAAGTTCTTAGAGGTCAAATGCTGTGGTTGGGCCACATAGCAGGTAAGTGGTGACACTGGGGATGATAACAAGGGCTTTCCCTACTATTTCATACTGCATCCAGAAAAAAAACAGCTTTCCAAATTGTTGGATTCTTTAAAGAACATGGATTCTGTTAGATTATTTTAGAGTCACAGAATTCTGAGATGTTTCTGAAACTGCTTGATAAATGGCACCCCTCTTCCCAATCCAGATTCTAGACAAGTTGATGGGGAAAAAATATCTTGGTGGATAGAACACCAAACTGACCCCTTCATACTGTGAAGGCAGAGTTGGACTATGCAGCTTGGAGTGAGAGCCTATTGAGCCCACTCCCTAAGTCTAGGACTGAGCTAATTAACCAAGGGTTACAGGTGGTTCTTCATGGGGGCAGACAGCATCAGGCTAAGGAGAGCCTGTCCTCGGAGGGGGAACAGCTGAACATGGTGTCAGACAGCTTACTTGCAAGGAGAAGAAGGAAGGGTCTGAGCTGATCATGTCAGTTTATCTTCCTGAATTTCCCAATTCCTTTATCTCCTGCAGGGAAAAGTGAGTAAAAGGATGAAGTACATTACACTTGGTAGAGATCCATGTCTTTACAAGAATTATCAGGCTTGGGAGAGAAAAGGAAGCCTGACATGCCTATATGCCATTCATTCATCTATTCATTCATCCATTCATTCATCCAGTACATTCAGCACTTCGTCTGTGCCAAGCACTGCTGACCCACAAACAAACAATTCTGTGACAATCCTTAGTTTCATGATCATTAATTTCCAGTCCAGATTAGGATGCCTATTATCAAAAGAATGAAAGATAACAGGGCTGGTGAAGATGTGAAAAAACTATAACCCTTGTGCACTACTGATGGAAATATAAAATCGTGCCATTCCCCAAGGAAAATAGTATAGATGTTCCTCAAAAAATGAAATATAGAACTGCCATAGGATCCAGCAATTCCACTGCTAAGCATATATCCGAAGCAAATGAAATCAGTATCTTGAAGAGATATCTGCACTTCCATGATTATAGCAACATTATTCACAATAGCCAAGATATGGAAACAACCTAAACGTCCACTGATGGATGAATGATTAATTGTATGTACATAAAACGGAGTATTATTCAGCCTTAAGCAGGAATTCTTCCCATGTGAAACATCATGGATGTAACTGGAAGACATTATGCTACATGAAATAAACTAGTTACAGGACAAATATTACATTATCCCACTTATATGAGGTAATCTAAAGTAGTCAAAATCATAGGAGCAAATAGTATATTGGTGGTTACCAGGACTCGGGAAGAGAGGAAATAGAGAATTGTTCAAGGGTATAAAGTTTCAGTTATGTGAGATGAATCTTTTCAAGGTGGTGAGTATGCTTATGGTTTCATGACATATATATGTACATATGTTCACTCTCACCAAATTGTGTATATTAAAATCATACAGCTTTTTATGCATCAATTACACCTCAACAAAGATGCTCAAAATAATATCAACAAATAATCAGTCAACCAGGGATGATTTCTTCAAATAATAAAGACTACAAAGTAAATGATAGTGAGTGGCTGGAGAGGTTTGTGCTTCATCGCCTTTATCTTGTCCTCAATGTTAGGTGCACAGAGAGAATTGGCCCCGTTGCATGGCTGCATGCCCTTGTTTGAATCACTTAGTTTCTCCCAGTCTTGATTTTGCCTGGTCTTAGCTGCCTTTCTCCACAACCTCCTACATTAGGTTCATTCTGGTCCCCAGGAACAAGACTGTTAAATATACAGATCCTCAGCCTCCTTGCCCCCATATCTTCTCCAGAAGAATGTCTGAGACCATGGCTCTTGGATCTACATTCTTGACAAGTCCTCAGCTAACACAGGGGACTCTTGAATTACATGTGGTACAAAGTTGCTCCAGAGACATATAAGTGGCTCCAGCCCCAACTGGGCTTCAAACTTCACTCACTAAAAGTCTCACCTTTTCTTAGTTTTGATATTTGTTGAAATCCTGGCTCTGCAGCTGTGTAGCCTTGGGCATGTTGGGCAAATTTTCTTTGCCTCTATCTCTGCATCTGCAAGATGAGAAAAAAATAGCTCCTTTTCTCAGGATTGGCTTATCTATTAAAAGATGATATGCATGAAAGGATATAGCCGAGTGACTGGATTCTAGCAGGTGCTCACCAATCTGTGATGAGTCAAATAAATGAAAATAAAGAAGTGATACATCTATGGCACATTTTCAAAATCTAGTTCAACTTCTTTACTCCTTGTTCCTTTTATGAGAGCATTCGTTTCTTTCCATGTCTGAGCTGCTTCCGTCGTAACAGCCTAATATTCCAAAACCTCAAGGATCAAGCCATCCACTGCTTTGTTTATACTGTCCTATCTCCTGGGCCAGAGTCTTCGGTTTGACTTCACACTCATTACCAGCTCTGTTGTCCACTCACAGACTCCCCTCCTTCCAGCACTATCAAAGAGTCAGTGTATAGTCTCCTACTTGGTCCGTGTTGACATTGTTTTTAGAGGAAGGGCATCCTAGAAGAACCTATACCCATTTTTACCATTTACATGCTGCAGTTTGAAAATTCTGTGTTCCCTGCTGTGCTTTATACACCATGAGGGTTGATGCTCCATGCTCAGTGCTGGCTTGGCTCAGAAATAAAACAGTGGCACCCATGGCCAACACCAACTCCCAGGGGCATCTGTCTTCACTCTGTGCATGGCTAAGGTGTTTGATCTGGGAGATAATGCAGAGCAGAAAGTGTTTGCTTAGTCTGCCATGAAAATAGATTGGAAAGTGAAATCAAGAAAATCTTGGCTGGTGCCACAGAAAATAGAGTAAGAAATGCTCCAGAAGAGCAGAAAGGGGAATACGAGGAGGAGAGATGGAGAGAGGAGCTAAGACATCTGTGTTTTCAGAGATGAGGGTTTTAGAAGGGAGCTTTTTTTTTTTTAGAAGATACAACATAGTCCCTTTACCAAGAGTGTCTACTTATCTAGATTATGACCTTTCAACTTATTAACTATGCCTTTTATGCTTCATCTTTATGCTTTATTATTCTCCATCTCTGTATTGCAGAATGGGGGATTTACAGTGGCTCAGAGAGTAGACACTGAGGCGAGATATGGGTCAATTCTAGGGCAACCTTGGGCAGACTACTTATCCTGTGCCAATGTCAAAGCCTCAATTTTTAAAGTGGGAGAAATAGTAAATATGACAGGTGCTAGGAATCATATTTCTGCCATCTGGATGGCTTTTGATTTTTAAAGGAGGAGATGTACATAATGCACTTAGCAGAGTGGCTTATTTGAGGTGGGTGCTCAATATGTGTTCATTGCCATCATAATCACCTGCTCTTCAGTCATGTTGGGCTGTGCTCACTGCTCAGGACATCCTTGAGAAGGTAGGCAGTGACGTATCTCCTGGCCCAAATAATGCAGGATTTGATCCTCAGTTCTTTCGGTGTCTGATTATATGTCACATATCAGAAAAGTCCTTCTGGAACGCCCAGTCTAACAGAGTACCCTCCACAGACCATGGCCACTCTTTGCCCCACATTAGTCTCTATAATGTCTATCACTGCTGGTCACACTATGTATGTGACCACAGCAGTATGACCAATGCTGGTCATACATATGTATGTATGTATGTATGTATGTTTTTATCTGCACCCCTTCTTCTCACTCACCCATAAAATTTTAAGTTTCATGAGAGCAGGACTTTGTTTTGTTCACTGCTGTAAGCCCAAGGGCCTGACTCACAGTACGCACTCAAAGAGTATTTGGTGAATGAATGGAAGATTAATGTGTACTCATGAATATACACAAAAAATGTTAAGAATAGTAACCATAGGGTTGTTTAATAGTAAAGTGTAATTGGAAGCAACTTATGGAAGCAGTATAAAGAACTCTGTTTTTTTCCCAACATTCAATATCTGATAGTTTGAATAGCTTTGATGGTCATACATTTTGTAGTCCCATCCTATTGTTCAGAAAGCATCTGTTACCTTCCATATGTCAGAGATAAGAACCATCTCCACAAATAGGCAAATTTAAGTCACCTCAAGGCAAAAGGCCTTTTTGATTAAGTGTTCAGGTGCCAACACTAGATTAGCAGATTTTAAATCCACTTTATTTACCAGTCTGGGGACCGTGACTCTGGTGTCATAAAATAATGATGATCAATACTTACTCCATAGGAGTTTTTGCAAAGATAAGGAGATGATGTATGAAAGCATTCTTTATAATGTCTGGCAGATGCTCAGCACTCAGTAAATTGTATTTGATATTAATATGATCTCCAAAGCTGGAAGTCACACATCTTGGTCGTAGCGTGACCATGGAAGGCCATAGGTAAGCCAAGTCTCCTCACCAAAGGGCCATGTGGACTTCTCCGCCTGCCCATCAACTCTAAGATACTCATCTCTTTCAAATTAGAATGGATTTCATATTACTAACAGCTGGGCAACAGTTGTGACATAGATCTTACAGCCTCTGAATATGCATCAAAACTTGCAGAAGGAGGATCAATAGCTTGGAAGCAAATTCTAGAAGCAACAATAGAATATCTTTGGCTACATGTTGCAATTCCAACACCATAGTCACAGAGGATGATGTTCTGCCAAAGAGGGGAAAGAAAGAAGAATATTTCAATGCCTTGGGTCCAAATGTGATTTTGAAAAATAACGTGAAGAAATTTTGGGAGAAACTCAACCAATGTATTTAATTTTTATCCTTTTAATATATGTACATAAATGATACTGGGTAAAAGTCAATTTCTTATAAGTATAAAACAATCTTCCAATAAATGTGAAATTTCAGGTGGTAAGAAAACATTGTAGTATCCCCTAATTGGTAGTCTTTTCCTTTGTTGGATATTTATAATTAATGTTGCAACTTAAAATTGATGGCATTTTAGATTCTTTAGACTTCATTGCATAGAGTGTCATAAAAAGCCATAGGGAGTAAATTGGAGAATATATTACAATGTTATACTGAAAATATTTAGAGACATTTTCTCCTTCAGAGAAAATTACTCCTATGATATGATGGATATAATGTGATCAGTCAGATCTCCAAAGATTACTCTAACAGAATACATTTATCTCTGTGTTACTTCAGGATCCTTAAGCTCAGAGTTGCAGGAGGGATGGGCTTTGAAACTAATAAAAAATGCATCTTTGAAAGAGATATCAAGTTATGTGTCTAAAAGCTCAAGTAGAAATAATATAAATCATGGTTTGTCTTTAATCTGGACACCTGACTCAAGAGTAGACCATGGCTCCCTATCATCAGCAAAGACTATCATTTTTAAAAATTTTTAAAAAGATTTTATTTACTCATTCATGAGGGACACAGAAAGAGAGAGAGGCAGAGACACAGGCAGAGGGAGAAGCAGGATCCCTGCAGGAAGCCCAATGTGGGACTCGATCCCAGGACCCAGGATCACGCCCTGAGCCAAAGGCAGACGCTCAACCGCTAAGCCACCCAGGAGTCCCACTATCAATTTTTTTAAAAGATTTCTCTATGAGAGAGAGAGAGAGAGAGAGAGAGAGAGAGAGAAGGAAGAGTCAGAAGAAGGAGAAAAGCAAACTCCCCACTGAGTGTGAAGCCTGATATGGGGCTCCATCTCACAACTCCGAGATCATGACCCAGCTGAAATCAAGAGTCAGATGCTTAATCAACTGAGCCACCCAGGCATCTCCTGCTTATCATTTAAAAAAGGATTCCAAAAAAAAACAAAAACAAAAACCGATTCCATGACTGACCTCTTAGAACCTATCCAACCCTGTCCCTGAAATTTCTTTTAAAAAAAGATTTTATTTATTTATTTGACAGAGAGAGAGAGAGAGAGAGAGAGAGAGAGAGAGAGAGTATACAAGCAGAGGGAGCAGAAGAGGGAGAAGCAGTCTCCCCACTGAGCAGGGAGCCCAATGCAGGGCTCGATCTGAAGACCCCGAGATCATGACCTGAGCTGAAGGCAGATGGTTAACCACTGAGCCACCCAGGTGCCCCCCAAAATTCTTAATTACATATCTTCTCTAGTGTAATTTATCATCAAACCTGGGATATATTTGAGAATGAGATGGGGAGCCATTAAAACTGAGGAACTTTTAAACAGTAAAAAGAAAGAATGAGAGCTTTTAAAGCTATTAAAATGTATTATTATTATTAGGGCAATAAATAACATTAGGAACCATCCCAGGAAAACAAAAACATATGTTCACCATATTTATTTGCTCCAACTGTAACAATTTCTTCAGTGAGCTTTGCAAACATCATACCCAGTCCCTTTTGGTACCTTTTCTTGAGCCACACTTCCTCTTTCCCTTACCAGGTGTTGATTTCTCACTTCATTTATTTTTTTGGGGGGGGGTATTCAAATATGACAGTTTGTACCCAAATAGGAGTTTTCCTGAACAATCTTTCTCAGTGGGATCCTTCCATGGTGCATTATCCAATTCAAGACTGGGGGTGAGGAAGGGTAGGGGGTGAAGAGGAAAGTGACATTTTTCCCTGGTTTCATTCCAAGATATTATTTAATCTCATTTAAATCTCACAGGAACTTTATAAAATATTTTTCTGATTCCCATTTCAGAGATCCAGTCACTAACATTAACACAGCTCATCAGTGGCTGGTCTGGGGTTCAAACTAGGGAATACCTGACTCCAGATGTATTTTTTGGTATTGTCCTTTCTCCAATAATGTGTTTTTGTCATTTTATTTTACTATGTTTTGTCTCCACAATTAGACTGTAAACATTTGAGGTACAACTACTTTTTCAAAATTTCCCACAATATTTATCCTAATAGTGAAGACATGGGAGACATGTATATAATTTACATCATTGTGAATTTAAGTATAAATTAAAGTACACGTGCAGTAATTTCCACAGATCATCTAGATTAGAAGCAGGATTAAAAATAAACAAATTTAATGATCATTTCCATCATGTCATCCCTTGGGTGTGGATGATTTCTCTGTAAAGTGCCTTTATTTTCATTATCTGATTTGATTTTCACAATTAGGAAAGTACTCTTATCCTCATTTGATAAATAAAGAAACTGAAGCTCAGAGAGGTTAACTGATATAATGAGACACTGTGGAATAATGAAAAAGAGATAAATTTTTAAGCAGAAATAGTATTCATTAAGTATTGCTTTGGACACTGTTATTTTCTAAAGCTCTGAAATGTAGAATCATGCAAAATGGCATTTTTAAGGAAAAATGTCAACTGCTATAAAAATAAAATTTAAAGTTTAGCTGTGATTTATATATAACCCTAGAGCTTTTTATCAGATTTTCTCTGAAGGAACCCAGTTGTGGGTTTTAACAAACTGATTTCTACTATAAAATAAGTGCAAGCAGATTTTGTTTATAAAGCACTTGCTAATAAATGCACTGATCTGTTAAAATTCTCACCACTCCTTTTCAGCATCATACTGGAATTTTTTTACTAACACAATAAGGCAAATGAATACATAAATAAAAGGTATACTGTCATAAAGGAAGACATAAAGCTATTATTGTTCATAGATGACATGATCATCTGTGTAGAAAACCCAAAAGGTTTAATAAGAAAATCTCCTGGAACTAATAAACAATTATAGCAAGGTATCAGGATAAAGGTTAATATACAAAAGTAAATTGCTTTCCTATATACTAGCGACGAACAAGCAGAATTTGAAATTAAAATAAAGCAAAATGAAAAACAAAATTTAGGGAGAGATATGTCATTTTTATGGATAGGAAGACTCACTGTTGTTAAGATGTCAGTTCTTCCAAACTTGATCTATGGATTCAATGCAATCCCAATCAAAGTCCCAGCAAGTTATTTTGTGGACATAGACATCCTGATTCTAATGTTTTTATGGAGGGGCAAACAACTAGAATGGCCAAAGCAGTATTGAAGAACAAAGTTGGAAGGCTGACACTACCTAACTTCAAGAGTTACTATAAATCCAGTTATCAAGACAGCATGGTATTGGTGAAGGAATAGACAGATCAAAAGCCAGTTTCTTAAAAAATGAAACATACTCTTACCATATCACCCAACAAATTAGACTCTTTGGTATCTGCCCAAAGATTCTGAAAAATTATGTCCAAACAAAATACACATACAAGGATATTTATAGCAGTTTTATTCATAATTGCCAAAACTTGGCAAATTGTCTATCAAAAGTGAATGAATAAATAAATAATCTCTGATACATCTCCTCAATGGACAATTATTGGGTGCTAAAAAGAAATAAGCTTTCAAGGGGTGAAAACACATGGAGGAATCTTAAATGTCCATTACTAAGTGAAGAAGCCAATCTGAAAAGCCTACATACTGTATGATTCCAACATAAGGACATTCTGGGAAAGACAAAACTACACAGACAGTAGAAAGATCAATGGTTACCAGGGGTTGGTGGAGGAGGAATGAATAGTTACAGAATAGAGGATTTTCAGGGCAGAGAAAATACTCTGCATGTTACTATAATGATGGAAACATGCCATTATAAACTTGTCCAAACAGCAACATGTACAACACCATGGAAGAACCCTAATGTAAGCTATATATACACTTTGGCTGATTATGATGTGTCAACGTAGGTTCATCGATTGTAAAAATATGTACCACTGTGGTGAGGAATGTTGATAAGGGAGGAGGCTGTGCATATGTGGGGACAAGGGGGTATAGAGGAAATCTCTACACTTTTCTCTCAATTTTGCTGAGAACCTAAAATTTCTCTAAAATTAATGTCTTTAAAAAGATTTGGAGAAAAAAAAATTTGAGAAGAGACAAAGGATGACCCCACAGGGTCCTAAGTTAATGACATGCTAACACCAACCATCCGGAGTGGAGCAGTCTATAAGATAGAGTGCCCTGTAAGTAAACCATGGGATCACCTGGTAGCTGAGAGGGGACACTTCTGTGATGGAACCGTAGGCGTGGGAAAGTAACTATGGCATCCAAAGGCCCTAAGTTCTCACAGTCATGACCCTTGCTCTGTGCAAATGGCTTCTTCCCCAACACTCTTGACCTTTCCTTAGCAAGAGCCAGTATTTTGCTTCCCAGACTGCAGTTGCCATCAGAAACCAGGATGCTGTTATGAGAGAATACCAGGTGCCATCCAGATGGGGGAAATATGATTCCTAGCACCTGAAGTGTACCTCCGACCAAGGAGAAGTTTCCTCTGGTGTGTTCTGGATCTTTCTCAGAGCTATTCGTATAATCTATAGTCTCTTAGTTCATAGGATCCGAAATGTGGGGACAATGTGGTACTCACTACTGCCACATCCATGTCTGATCTTACCAAGTAATCATCTTGTTCTGCTTCTACTTGGAAGAAAAAGCAAGCACTACCAACTCCATAAACTTGAGAGTGTCTTTGATTTAACTCCTGACCGGACCTTGGTCTATGTTGCCCTGTAACTGCTCCCACCTTACCCTCCTGCATCCTCTGATACTGAGTGTGTTAATGTTGGGGGTTACTCTGATGGTCTCTGCAAAAAGGCCTTTGGGTAAGTTTGCAGTCTGCTGAAGTGCACTAAATTTTCACCACTAATCACTTGAAGAAAGTCAGGTTCTTGTAAAACTAGAACTCAGAAGATAAACCCTAGTGATGTGGGAAAAGGGATTACCCTCTTTCCTTTGTATTTCAATTTCTGGTGTCTAGACTTTAAAGAATGAATTCTAAAGGTGTGATCCTGGATAAAGATACTCAGATGGTGAGTATTCTTCTGGTGGCAAGTTGGGAGCAAGGAAATGATAGTACTCAAGAATATCCAAGACCCAATTTCTCTTGGAAACCTAATCAACCAGCTTCATATGGTTTTCTGTTTATTGTCTTACTAGTATCTGGTGAAATACGAATAACATTTTGTGTGCTGGCTAGAATTTTGTCTCAGCTAAGCCTCAAGGAATAACACTGAAGGAAAAAGCCAATAATGACCATGAAAATTATCCTTTGTCTTCCTTCCTGGTTTTGTTTTGTTTTTTTTTTTTTAAATTCTAGAGGTAAAATAATCCCAATGGCACAGATCTCAGTGAGACATCACCACAGGAGTTACAAGGTGAATAGGTGTCTTTCACCATTTGGAGAAATTTCTTTTAGCATGAATTTTGAAAGACCTGGCTTTTTTCTTCCTTAAGATAGATTCAATTTTCCCTTAATTAACCTGAACTCAATTAACTTAATAAGTTAAAAAATATTTTGTGGGACTCAAGCTTACTGATGGCTGGTCATTGTCTTGGTGAAGATCTAAAATGCATCACAATCTTTATGGGATAATTAAGACTGACAAAAATGAACAAAACCCTAAAAATCACAAATTTTTATTTAGATCTCAATCATACCATTGCCAATTAAAGGTCTCCAAAGAATGCAAGACTTTATATTTTCTCATGCTGTTTTTTTTGTGTGTGCTTACATAAGTTTTCTAAAATTGGAACTGTTGCACAGATACAATTTTGCATTCTTGCTTTTGACATAAAATTAAGAGTCTCCATTTTGGTATATTTTTTCTATACTTACTCTTTTTAAAAGCCTGACTCTTAATCCCTCCAACTTTCAATAAACAGACACACGAATGAACAATATAAATAATATTTGTCTCCAGCTCATTTGTTGTGTTCTTTTGTACATTTTTTAAATCTTGGAAAATGGGATCCAAATAGCATCTGAAAGCCTTTTCAAAGAATTATTTTTATTTTTTCATAAGGAAAATGATGTTCAGGTGGGAGCCACAGACCATACTAGTGTTGAAAAGAGAAGAGAAGCCAAATTGGTCTGGACACCTCTCATCTTGGAACCTAAGGCTGGTGAAAGAAAAGATACTAGGAAAAACAACCTTCTCCTCTGTCTCTGGAGAAAAAGAAAATATACCTTGCTCTTCAAGACTCCCTGGGAAGCAGCAGACTGGCATTGCCCAGTGCGGCATGTCACACATAGCATAATATACAGGATAATCTCAACAGACTTATTCCAATAGTTTTACATTTGTTTTAAATGGCATTAGAAAAAATATTACCAATATTTAAAACATATATAATTTTAGGGATATTTTTGCTTAACACAAGACTAATATTGACAAGTGAGTAGATTTAAAATCGACTTAAAAATATCAGCCATTGTTCTGTTGGTAGATGGATGTGGTAAAAAAAAAAATGGTGGCATATGAATGACTTGGGACTGGAAACATAGGTAATAAAAGAACCAAGAAATGATAATTGAGTTTCAGCTCTGTTGCTGATTGGCTTCATTGATTGGTTGCTGATTTTTTTAATTTAAATTCAATTAATTGACATATGTGTTTTATTAGCTTCAGAGATAGAGTTCAGGTTCATAAGTCTTATAGAATACCCGATACTCATTACATCACATATGGATTTTGACATCATTATGACATGAGGATTTTATTAGATGATCACTAAGATCCTCTGTATCCCTGTGCTATTAGAGAAAACGTGAAAATCATTTTGGATAAGAAACATGGAATCTTCTATTTCTTGAAAAGCAATGACCTGAATGTGGTCTACATTATCATGCTCTGTTCATCAGGATAGGTAATCAGATAGATCCTCTTTCTTTCTTTTTTTTTTTCTCGGTGAACTTCTAACAAGCTGGATATGTCGAATCTGGAATTTCACTGTTCTCATTGCCTTAAATGGATAATATCTCCAGGCTTACCAAAGGCCCAAGTCGTGACACACCATATAATAATATTGTTGAAAAACAGTCAGAGGAAGGATGCCTGGGTGGCTCAGTGTTGGAGCGTCTATCTTTGGCTCAGGTTGTCATCCTAGTGTCCTGGGATTGAGTCCCAAGTCGGGCTCCCTGCGTGGAGCCTGCTTCTCCCTCTGCTTGTGTCTCTGCTTCTCTCTCTCTGCTTTTCTCATGAATAAATAAATAAAATCTTAAAAAGAAAAGAAAAGAAAAGAAAAATAGTCAGAGGAGAAAGCCTAAAGTAGCCAGAGATAAAAGATGTTATCTAGAGGAGGACAAATTAAGAAATTCACTGAAATCAGAAACAATGCAAGCCAGAAAATGATGGAAGTGTCTGATATTTTTAAAGTGCTAAAATAAAAATAAAAACAAAATAATCATCCTAGAATTCCATGTCCGGATAAAACATCCTTCAAAATGAAAAGCTAAATAAAAACATTTGAAATAAAAGGTTTAAAGAATTTGTCATGGGGTGCCTGGGTGGCTTGGTGAGTTAAGAGTTGAAATCTTGATCTCAGCTCAAGTCATGATCTCAGAGTAATGAGTTTTTTTATTATTATTTATTTTATTTTATTTTATTTTAATTTTAAATTTTTTTTTGGGGGGGTAATGAGTTTATGCACTGCATTGGGCTCCATGCTGGACTTGGAGCCTACTTAAGAAAACATTTGTCACCAGCAGAACTTCCCTGCAAGAAATACTGAAGAAGGTTCTTCAAGTTGAAGGAAAATGAAATAGGATGAAAAATCAAATCTACCAAAGGAATTAAGAACACTGAAAGTGGTCAAATATGTGGGTAAATATAAATGGAAAAGGATTAGCTGTTACTAATTTAGCAAAAAAATTTATATTCTACATCCATTTTTAATGATGACACCATTAGATTTGGTTATTTTTCAGTGAAGAAGTTGTGTCTGAAGTTCACAACCTACTGTTTGTCATCTCATTGGGGGTATTACATATTTGCAATATTCTCTGTTAATTATTTTTTTAATAATTAGATCCATTGGAAATATTTTGCTGAGTATGAGGGAGAAGAATAAGGGAAACTTGACGGTATATCCAATTATTGACCTCTTTACTTTGTTCTTATATAATTTTCTCTAGAATTCATAGGTAGGCATCATAACTGCATAATAGAGATAAGAGACTAGCGTCTGAGAAGTTAAGCAATGTGATCAAGATACAGAGTTAATTCAATTCTTGAGTCCCAGATGCATTTAACTCTAAATAAACACTTTATGGAGACACAGTATTTTATTTTATTTTTTAAATTTATTTTTAAGGATTTTATTTATTTTAGAAAGAGAGGGAGGGGCAGAAGGAGGGGGAGAGAGAGAAAATCTCAAGCAGACTCCCCATTGAGCAGGGAATCCAACATGGGGCTTGATCTCAAGACCTTGAGATCATGACCTGAGCTGGAATCAAAAGTCAAACTTAATCAACTGAGCCACTCAGGCACTCTTGGAAACATTGCATTTTTAAATGTTCTAAAAGCCCATGCCAGAAAGGGTGCTCTAAAAATAAATAGCATCTCTTAAATAAGTGAGTCACTCTCTACTCCTCTGGGTCTCAGTTTTTTCATCTGTAAGGTGGGCAGAAGGGCCTGGCATCAAATGGTACTTTTTTTCCCTCCCATCTCCATAACTGTTATTTAAGCCCAAGGCACGGTTCCTAAAGTGGTAAATTCTTTCCCCGCTCAACACCAGTGACCAAATAGCCAAATAACAAAATAACATTTGATGGCAAGCAGGTAATTTATTCAATGGCCAGAGAAGGAACAGAGAAGGGAAGCTTGTGTTCCAAGGGCATCTTCCTCCTGATTAGGTCTCATGGTCAGGGTTTTGTGGGGCTAAGGTGAGGAGGTTCGTAAGGCCACCCCTTAAATGGGTGCAGTAGGATCTGTCACTGGTGCTGGTAGGTGTGTTTTTGTTATTATAATTAGATACTGATGATCTTGAGGTTTTCTGGAGGGTTGACTCCGTGTCTAAACTAGATCAAACCTGTTGAAAACTGGGTCATGGGGGCTTGTTTGATGGTTGTGGCTTCTGGTATCTGGCCTTAGTTTCCAGTGTCAAGCAGCACTTGTAAGAAGGTTTAGAAAGTGGGTTATTGTGGCTTGTGAGTGAGTCCCCGGGGACAGCACATCACTGTTCACCCAGTTGCTGACACCATCAAAGGTCAGTGCATCATTGTGGGGTTCTACTCAAGCATCCACCCACCACCCATCACTAAGCCCCATTGATTCTATTTGCTGTATATTTCTCAGAGTCATTCCTTGCACTCATCCATCGCTCTTGTCCTAGCCCAGGACAGCCACGTCTCTTGTCTGGACCACTGCAAGGGCGTCCTAATTCCCCTATACCCTCCATATGCAGTAACTATATGTTGACACGTCTTTAGTGTCTTTTTGAAATGAGAAATATTTCAAACGTGTAGAGATATCATAAGTCATATAAAATAGATAAAACTACATTCAGACTCAACATGTGAATTTTGAAAAAATAAAAAAAATTAAAATGTGTATTTTGACATTTGTCTTAAGTAGCTTTTTAAAAAAAGTAAATATAATTTTTACTGAAGTCCCAGTTTGTAGTGTCACAGTTTTGGCTTCCTTGACTCCCTCATAAAGGTATACACTGTCCTAAAGATGGTGGGCAGGCCCCCAAGCAATTTCCAATGTTGGAACCATGAGAAGATTCTGCTGTGGGGCCTAAAGACTATGCAGTTTGGGTGGGTATATAATTTGTTTTAATTGCAAATTATGAATTCAAAATACAAACAAAGAATATGTTTAAGTTTTTATTTAAATTTGGTTAGGTTTTTTTTCATAATGTTGTCTTTATTTTTTTAAAGTTTTACTTAAGTTCCAGTTAGTTAACATACAGTGTAATATTAGTTTCAGGTGTACAACATAGTGATTCAATACTTCCATATAACACCAGGTGCTCATCACAAGTGCTCATTCTTGATCAAGTGATCACTCCTTGATCCCCACACCCTATTTCACCCATTCCCCCCCCCGCACCTCCCCTTTGGTGACCATCTATTCTCTAGAGAAGAGGATCTGTTCCTTCGTTTGCCTCTCTCTTTTTTGTCCTTTGCTCATTTATTTTGTTTCTTAAATATAAACAAAAGTTCATATATATTTGGAAAGTAAAACTTATAACAATTGAAAAAATAAGCTGACAAATGTTACATAAATGATAGAATACAGAAAAATAACATAATATTGTATTAACTAAAGGCTTGAGTCACCTCTTTAATACTTGCTCCCTACAGTTTTGGCTGTATATTCTTTGACTGACACTTCAAATTGAAATGCTTTTGTAATACCATTTTGTATAGAGAGAACAGAAAGGTAATTCAATCTTGCCTCCAACACAGTTGATTAAAAAAACTTGTTTCTTTATTATTGATACTTTGGAATAATTTGTTCAAGCTTGACTTCATTTTGGTATGGTAGTGCCTTGTAAACTTGGGGGATTTTTGTCCAATTTAGGGACAACTTAATTAAGTTTCCTTCATCTATGAGCTGTAATATTTCAGGGTAAATTAAGTTTTCTTGTGCAGTGACTAATCTTAAACACTCATTGGGTTGACAACCCTGATAAATCACCTCCCACGTCTTCCGGTGCTGCATACTTTAGGAGATTTTCATATTCACATATGACCATGCAAGTATATGTACCAATGTCTGGTGCATTAGCACACACGATGACAAGAGTGCTTCTGGAAGCCATTTCTGCATGGTGCTATGTATACATACGCAGAAGGGACTGAACCACAAAACTATATTTCTATATTTCTGAATTATTTCCAATTCAACTTTCCCTTAAGAGATCTTAAACTTCTTGAGGCTATTCCAAAGTCATTGGCACCAAAGGAAGTTGGACAAAGGGAAAAATGGAGTGAAAAGAGGTAATGGTCTTAACCAATTGGGTTAAAATATCAGATTTTTGCAAAATTTGTTAAAGCATATGACCATGAGAATACCATGCTAAGCTTCCTCCCAGGACTTTGGAAGGAACTCATAGGAGAGAAGCCTGAAGCTGAAGTTTCTATTAACTTCGCAAATCCCCCTCTGATGACCACATATACAACGCTGTGTCTGCAGACCCCACTGGTCTATTGTGGTGCCTTGTACAAACCGGTAAAAAAAAAAAAAAAAAAAAAAAAAAGTGCTCCTCTCAGTGGACACACCTTTGTGAGTAAATAGCTTTATGAGCAATAGCACCTTCATGTAAATAACATGGTGCTGATCCCTCTAGGCAGTTGAAGCTCTGAGAAGGTACATGCCTTGGCAAGCATGATGGGGGCCAGATTTCATCCCATGCTGATTGTTTGCCTGTTGCCTCATGTTGCAAAACCCTGGGTGCTAGCTCTGTATGTGTGCACTTATAAGAAGAATGCAGTGCATTCTCATGAGATTTAAATTTATATTTAAATGGAATCATACTGACCTATCATTCTGCAACTATCTGTATTATACAAAAGGCTTTTAAGAAATACTTATGATAATTTGAATAGATAGATGGATAGATATAATCCTATCATTTTGTTTGCTATAACTGCATTCCATTGTTGGGGTAGGTCAAATTATACTTAATCTATTCCCATACAAATTAACATTAAAACTATGCCTCCCTGGCCCCTCTCCCCTATCATTTCTTTATTACAAATAAAGCAGCAATGGGCATCTTGGACATATTTCTTTGTGTTTATGAGAGTTTTCAATCTATTTAATTGGAAGTGGGATTTCTGGGTGTGTAGTTTGACACATTGGCAAATTATTCTCCAACGTTTTTGTAACTATATACATCTCCAATAGAATATGAATTCCCAACTTCCTACATTTAAAAAATAATAATTGTTTTTGGTAGATTTAAATTTTTGCCAGTTTGAAGAGGAGTTAAATCGTATCTGATTTTATTGTAAACTATGTTTCCTGTGAATACAAGAAACGTTGAGGAAGTTTTAAAATACCTATCACATGTCTAGCTTGCTCTGTTGTAAACTGAATACTTAGATGCTTTTTCCACTTTTCTACATAATTGTTTGACTTTTAAAAAACTAAATTGGCAGGGTATTTTTTTTAACATTTTATGACCTCTAATAATTTTTTGTGTATGTGGGTAGCAATTTTTCCACTCTCTTGATTATCTTTTGGCTTTATTTATTGTGAATTTTTCACACAGAACATTTTATTTCTTTTTAAGATTTTATTTATTTATTCATGAGAGACACACACACACACACACACAGAGGCAGAGGCACAGGCAGGCTCCATGCAGGGAGCCCAACATGGGACTCGATTCCCGGTCTCCAGAATCACGCCCTGGGCCGAAGGCGGCACTAAACTGCTGAGCCACCGGGGCTCCCCCACACAGAACATTTTAATTTTAATACAGTTATGTTTAATAGTATTTTTATTATGTTTTTCACTTTTAGCATTTTTCTTAAGTATTCATTTCTATCTCAGGTGGGTAAAAGTTATTCTATTTTATCTTGGTTACCTGAAATAGATTATTCTATTTTATCTAAATTCTGAAACATTTTAATGGAAACTTTTAATCCATCTATTATTTTCTTTTCTGTGTGGTATAAGGTAGGAATCTATGTATGTTTGTTTTTACATAAAAGCAACCAGTTTTCCCCCAATGTCATTTATTGAATTGCTCATCTTTTGCCTCTGACCTGGAATGCCAAACCTGCCAAGCTTCCTTGTGTGAGCAGGTTGTTTCTGGGTTCTTTATCTGCCTCACTTACCAATTTGTTCAGTCTTATCCTGGAATCTTTTAACTTCAACTTCTTTAAAATACCTTGACATCTGACTAAATGATCCTCCTTTTCCTTTTGTTCCTTTATCTGCAAAATTTCTTGCCTATTTTTTGCTTTTACCTTTTTCACATATAATTTAGAACCAGCTATGTAAGTTACACACACAACATCCGCACATATCAAATCTATTGTGATTTTGTTTGAAATTCCATTATCTTTATTGATTACCTTGGGGGAGAAATAACATCTTTATGTCAGTTTATTCATCCTATCTATAAACTCTACTAATATCTCTATTAATGTAGGTCCTAGGACCAAAGTAGTGTCAGAAGCACTTAGGGACAGATGGATTAAATTAGTCTAGGAGCAGAGTCATTAATCTATAAGTGGAAACATTCTGGAGGCAGGATGACATTTAAGTGATATCTGGGCACTGACTCAGCTTTCTTTGCCTGGGGATTAGAATGTGGCTAGAGAGATTTTAATGTTTGTAAACACTGAACACAAGTGCAGAGATTGTTGGTGTAGCTATAATTCTAACACTCACTTATGGTTTAAGGCAAAGAGTATGAAGAAGCAAATTGATACCAAGTTTTCCTTCTTTCTCAGTTCCAATCGGACTTTCTACCTGTGGAGAGAGCCACCCACACTGTGGGTCCCATAGGTAAGCAAGAACCAAGGGGAAAGTTGAATTCATCTAACTCTATGGAACCACCTCAATTCCACTATGTTCTAAATCCTGGCTAAACACAATTAGAACTTGTATCTAATTATGTATCTAATCATGTCGTCCACTTCCACCATTGCACTGATGGTCTGCAGTTTCACTGAAAGGAGTCATTAAAAGAATATCTTAGACCTTAGTAAGCTCACTGCTTCTATGGACTCAGTGTATGGATGTTGTCAAGCATTATGTCTTTAATATTGTTGCTGTCCTGTTTTTTCACTTATTCAGCCTGGAACTCTTTTAGATGTATTTGGATCCCCTCCATCTGTTCTTCATAATGTCTTTTTACATCTTTTTAAAAATAGTTTTCCTTTCCTTACATCTCTGATCAGTGACGTTCTGCATGATGAGCCGAGGTTCCTACTTCAAGAACTGTGAAAAGTCTGAGATTTTACACTATTTACAACCAGGTTAGCATGTCACCTTTTTAAATGTACACTGGTAGGAAAACAGAAGATCTCCGGGTCAGAGACAAAAACAGGTTATTACTCATAGCAAAGCCACAGCCAGAGTAACATCATAGCTTTGGATTGATAAGACCCACATTCCTATAGGGTGCCATAGAGAGAGAGAGAGCCAAGTAATACTAGGACGCACAGTGGGAATGTCTTATAGGAGAAAATCCTGAGTTTAGGAAACTGATCTTACATAGAAGCTGCTGGTAAACCTGCCTATCCTGTCTTCTATAGAGAGAGATGATTTTTCTCACCCTTACAGGAAAGCAAATGTTTCTGGGGAGGGAAGAAAATGTGTCTAGTTTTATTACCCTGGAATATCTCCAGGGACAGACACCTCAAAATCTCTACAGAAGGAGTTACAGTCTTTATCTTTACTTATCCATAATATAAATGCATTTCTGCAGGGGAGTTCCTATCTCCATCTTTCCAAAGCTACCTGCTTGTATAAACATTTCTGAAAATAGTCCTGGAACACATGATCTGTTAATGCCTGGATGTGTAGAAATGTGATAAATTCAGGGGGAATTATTTCCCAACAGCACATGAATTCTCTTTTGAGATGTTCTGATCTATTTTTTAACTCCTGTGCTAAATATTTAATTTGTCTATATAATTTTCATTTCAAAAAATTTCATTTGTTTCCTTTAAAATCTTTTTATATCCTCTATTCTTGAAATAAAATTATTTTTTTAAAATTTTCTATAAATTTCTTTCAAAAAGAATTGCTCTTGCTTCATTAATTTTTCTACTGGTTAGGTTGGGTCGCTTAGTCTTAATCTTAAGTGTTTTATTTCCTCTTGTGTGTGCTGTTTTGGGTTTGTTTATTTTAACGAGAGAATCATGTGCTCTGAGTTATAGAAGAATCTCAATGTTCTCATGTTCGCACCTCACAGATCACTAGGGTTTCTCCAATTCTAGATTATTCCAATAGATGTTTTGGTTTTGGATTTGCACACCAAAAGAGTAGAGCATGGGATCCCTGGGTGGCGCAGCGGTTTGGCGCCTGCCTTTGGCCCAGGGCGCGATCCTGGAGACCCGGGATCGAATCCCATATCGGGCTCCCGGTGCATGGAGCCTGCTTCTCCCTCTGCCTGTGTCTCTGCCTCTCTCTCTCTCTCTGTGTGACTATCATAAATAAATAAAAATTAAAAAAATGTTAAAAAAAAGAGTAGAGTATACTTGGACCACCCATTTGTACCCATAATTTCAGTAAATAAAAGTTTCTACTTTCTATTGGTTTTAGTACCAAACATATAGCAACTCAAATGTACTGAACACTTATTATGTGCCAGGCACTAAGTCCCTAATGTATATTACCTTACTTTATCCTTGCTATAACCTTGAGATATATATTATTATCAATCCCATTTCATGGATGGGAGGGTGAAGCTTGCAAAGATCAAATTATTTTCCTATAATCCACCCAATCGGTAGCAGAACTAAGATTCAAATCCAAGAAGTGTAGACTCAGACACCCTATTACAAATCTCTATATTAAGTATCCCTTGAAGAACACAAAAGAAATATGTAGTAGGTGAGTGAATGATCCAGCAAAAATTCATGAATAGAAGTTACCAGAAACCCATCTCCCCACAACCTCCCAAGCCCATCTCCCAAGGTCAGTGTCAGAGCATCCACAATCTCAAACTCAACCATAACTGTGATGATCTAAAACTTGCAGAATAGTCAGACCTACCGCTTTCCTCCCAAAAAGGCTTGAAGGCATTTCATGGTCTTTCCACCAGCATTGAAAATGCTATTAAAAGACTGTGCTGAGAAGCTCTACAGAGGCCAGTGTGCTCACAGTCTTAACAGCTGCCATCCCGCCACCATCTGCAGCTTTTATTTGTCTGGGTGATATGTGGCACTTTTGAAGAGATCTGGGCTTTCAGGAAATGACAGGCCATGAGTGAGGGAAAACATGAAATAGACCCTAGTTTGAGAGCCTTTATCGAGTGGGTAAAATGTGACAGAATGACTAGCCATAAAAGGCAGTCAGGTGTCCCAGCTCTGCAAATGCTATGCAGAAGCATCATAGCTGTGAAATTAAATTCAGTCCTTTGTGGATTTATGGTGACTGTCTTCTAAATTAGCAATCAGTCAGGCTATAGGATTCTGACTCTCCCATTTACAGTGCAGGAGGTGAGGATGGCTGATAGTAGGAGGGTTCTTTTCCAGAATCATAGGGGACCAGATAAGTGAACGTTCTGGCTCTACACGTTATCAGGATAAATAAGAGTATTTCTTGATAGTCCAACACCTATGAACAAATACGCCTTTGTAAATATATTTTGTTAGATTTTAAAATATTATAAAAGTAATACATACTTATTGTAACATATCAAACCACTCAAATCTACTTACATGACATGATGATGTTAATTATTTTGATTTATATCCTTCCATACTTTTCTTTCTGCTCTTAAACCATTGAACATGGGTTATGGAAAATACAAGATCCTTGAAGGCAGAAAGTTTTGCCTGTTCTGTTCACTAGAGTATCTCCATCCCCTAGAACTGTGCCTAGTATATATATAAGAGGTATTCAATAAATAAATACCTGCTGAATATATTGCCATTCCTGCCTTCCTTTTTAGGGTTAGCATGGTATATTTTTCTTCATACATTTAGTTTTAAGCTCTAAGTCCCTTTGTATTTAAAGTGGGTTTCTTGTACAAAAATATAATTGGATCATTTTTTTGAATCCACTCTAGTAATCCCGGTCTTTTAATTGTTGCATTTAGACCATTAATATTTAAAGTATGTATTGATTTACTTGGGTTAAATTATCTACTCTATCCATTAGTCTTTTCTATTTGTTGCCCTTATTTTTGTTCCTATTTTAATCTTCCACTCTGTTTTTGCCTTTTGTGGTTTTAATTTAACATTTCATATGATGTAATTTTCTCTCCTTTCTTAGTTATCAGTTACATTTCTCTTTTAACTTTTATTCATAGTTGCCCTAGAGTTTGCCATATACACTTACAACTAACCGAAGTCCACTTTTAAATAACACTATAACACTTCACAAATGGTATCTTATAGTAACAAAAATGATCCCAATTCCTTCCTCCAATCCCTTTTATTACTGCTCCATTCATTTCACTTATACATAAGCATATACAACTATATATATATGTGTGTGTGTGTGTGTGATATGCATAAGTGTAGAAATTGAATACATTGTTGCAATTGTTATTTTGAACAAAACGTTACCTGTTATATCAATTAACAATAAGAAAAATAATTTTTATTTTACTTAAAATTTTTCACTTATTCTTTCTTTGGTGCTCTTCCTTTCTTTACATAGATCTGAGCTCTGACCTACATTATTTTTCTTCTCCATAAGGACTATTTCTTGCAAAGCAGATCTACTGGCAAAAGTTTCCTCAATTCTTGTTTGTCAGAGAAAGTATTTCTCCTTCAATTTAGAAGGGTAATTGTGCAGGACAAAATTTTGCAGAATCCTAGGTTAGTGGAAATTTTCCCTCAACATGTTAAATATTTCATTCCACTCTTTTCTTGTTTGCATGGTTTTTGAAAGGAGTTGAATATAATTCTTATCTTTGTTCCTTTATAGGTTAGGTTTCTTTTTTTTTTTAACCTGGCACTTTTCAGAATTTTTTTGAAAATTTGAAAATAATATTTCTAAGTGTAGATTTTTTTAACATTTATTCTGCTTGATGTGCTCTGAGTTTCCCAAATTAGTGGTTTGGTTTCTGGCAATAATTTATAGAAATTCCCACGCACAGTTTTTTCAAATATTTCTTCTGTTCCTTTTCCTTTCTCTCTTTCTTCTTGTTCTGATCTTCCCATTACATGCATGCTACACCTTATGTGGTTGTCCCACAGCCTTTGGATATTCCATTCAGATTTTCTCAGACTTTGTTCTCTTTGATTTTCAGTTTTTAAGTTTTCTCTTTATAAATCCTCTAGCTCAGAGATTCTTTCCACAGCTATGTCCAGGCTACTAATAAGCCCACCAAAGGCATTCTTAGTTTCTATTACAGTCTTTTTGATCTTTAACATTTCATTTTTGTTCTTTCTTAGGATTTCTATTTCTCTGCTCACATTGCCCATCTGTTCTTCCATGATGTCTACTTTATCCATTAGAGGCCTTAGTATACTAATCATAGTTGTTTTAGATCCTGGTCTGAGAATTCCAACATTCCTGCCATGTCTGGTACTGACGCTTATTCTGTTTCAAATTATTATGATTGTTATTAACTTTTGGTATGTCTTGCCATTTTTTACTTATTGTTAAGATGGAATGTTGGGATGCCTGGGTGGCTCAGTCAGTTAACATCTGCCTTCAGCTCAGGTCATGATAACAGGGTCTAGGATTTGTCCCCATGTCAGGCTCCCTGCTCAGTGAGGAGTCTACTCCTCCCTCTCTCTCTGCCCCAACCCCCATGATCTCTCTCAAATAAATAATAAACTCTTTAAAAAATAAAATAATGTTAAAAAGATGGAGTGGCAGGATGCCTGAGCTCAGTGTCTGGCTTAAGCTCAGGGCGTGATCCCAGGGTTCCAGGATCCAGTCCTATATTGGTCTCCCTGCGGGGAGACTGCTTCTCACTCTACCTGTGTCTCTGCCTCTCCCTCTCCGTGCCTCTCATGAATAAATAAAATAAAATCTTTAAAAAAATATGGAGTGGCAATTTCCAGGTTCTTCATATGTGGAACCAGAAAACTTATTATCAAAAAACAAAAACAAAAACAAAAACAACCAATCAAGTGATTTTAAAAGGACAGCTCACATATATATCAAAATGACTATAGTACTTTGGGGTTTCTTTTTTTAAAGATTTTATTTATTTATTCATGATAGACACACAAAGGGAGGCAGAGACACAGGCAGAGGAAGAAGCAGGCTCCCTCTCAGGAGCCTGATGTGAGACTCAATCCCAGGACCCCAGGATCAGGACCTGAGCCAAAGGCAGATGCTCCAACCACTGAGCCACTCAGGTGCTCCATACTTTGGGGTTTCTTTCTAGTTCTAACAAATCTTGCTTTTAATTTCTCAGAAAATAGTTTTGTCTTGACTATTAAATATAACATAAATAAAAATAATTCTTCAGGGATCCCTGGGTGGCGCAGCGGTTTAGCGCTTGCCTTTGGCCCAGGGCGCGATCCTGGAGACCTGGGATCGAATCCCACATCGGACTCCCGGTGCATGGAGCCTGCTTCTCCCTCTGCCTATGTCTCTGCCCCTCTCTCTCTCTGTGTGTGACCATCATAAATAATAAATAAAAAGTAAAAAAAAAATCTTAAAAAATAATTCTTCATATTATAGAAATAGAAAACAACTTATCTCTAATGTTCTGGATATTGAACATAGGCTAGCAAAAATAGTATTGAAGTCAATGAGAGGTCTAAGATTGAAATTTTGTTTTCTTTGATAAGAAATCATCTGATGTTGGTCAATTTACTTAAATTTTCTGAGCTTTAGTTTATTTTAAGATTCAATATAGCTGTTCATTCGACTGTTTTAAGTTCCTATTACAGCCAGTCCTTGAGACAGATACTGATAACCAGGACTATTAGACAGAGACAGTCACCTTGTATATTGAGCTAGATTCAAGGAGGATGTTTTTACAGAGTAATAGGTTGAACACACAGTCTGGAGAGATGGTGTAACATGTCCTTATAGAAGCGATTGTCTCCAGATGAATCTGTCTGGCTCTCCAGTGCTCTTGTATTTTGGATTTCTTCTCTTTAATTTATGTTTATTTTTACACTCCATAAAATATAAGTACTCTGAAGGTAAGCCAATCTTATTTATCATAGTATTTTCTGCATCTGTCCGAGGACCTGGCTGTAATAAGGAAAAAATATATATATTTGGTGAATGAGTGAATTCACAATACAAGCTGATTTTAGACCATGTAAAGGAGTCAATGATATATAAATTCTGTAAGATAGGAGCACCTGGGTTGCTCCGTGGTTGAGCATCTGCCTTCAGCTCAGGTTGTGATCCAGGGTCCTGGGATCGAGTTCCACAATGGGCTCCCTGTGGGAAGCCTGCTTCTCCCTCTGCTTGTGTCTCTGCCTCTCTCTGTGTGTCTCTTGTGAATAAATAAATAAGATCTTTAAAAAAATAAATTCTGTAAGATAAGTTTGTAATATATTATTTATTAAGACATTATTCTTTTGCTCTCCATCTGTCCCTTCTTCCTCTTTTATTCCTTTTCTCTGTACAAATTTAAATATAGAGTTCTTTGATGAGATAGTTATAGGTAATGCAAGATATATTCTTTCAGGAGATAGTGATTGATATGAGTAACTCATCAGTCTTTTGCCACAGCATCCTTTCTGTCCTTGTGTGCTATGATTTCTTGACTTTACCCTTGGCCTGATCCAAACAGCAGGGCCAGGTGAGTTAGGAGGGATATCCCTCTTAGAAGTGCATTTATCTGATGAAGAAAGGTGACAAAAAGATGCCCTCTGCATGCACACACTAAGCACCCCTAAGGGGGCTGCTGTTTGCACAGATATAAGCAGGTTGGACTGTGGTAGATATGATAACACTTCTTAATAATATCTAAAAGCTATGTGCTAAGGAGAGAAATATCCTTGCGCAAGGCAAGAACACAAAAATCGATTAAATTAAGGGAGAAAATATCATGATAAAGGCTTGGGGAGGGGTATGACACAAGTTTATAACAACGTACGCTTAAATGTTTCGCGTTTTTATGTATACGAGCATTTGTTCAACCTTTCAGAATTTAAAGGACTTTCACACACCATTCACTTATTTATCTATTCACTAAACACATTTTACCAAATAGCATCTGGAGTTCAGGAAGCAGAAAGACAGGCTGAATCACAGGGGTCCTGACATTTAAAGAACAGTGACCCACCTTGTGAAACAGAGCCCAGTCAAGTCCTTGCTCTGATTAATGCCTCTACCTCTCTTAGGAAAGAATCAGTAGAGAGAAAGAGTGAAGGGACAGGAGACAAAGATGGGCAGAAATGTTCCTTCCCCAGTGAGCTGAGGCAAAATATGCAATCCCTGGCCTTGCTGCTTGGGAGGAATTGATGGGAAAGCCAGGCAGGAAAGAGATCATTTCAGAATTCATGACAAATACCACCAAACAGAGGCAATGGGATGCTTCCAAAGGCTGAGCAAACAAGCCCTGGGGTAGAACCCAGCCTAGTGGGTGGACAGACTCCACCCCAGAAGGGAACTCCTCTGAATAGCAACAGGACCCCCTGAGGCCACTCTGGAAGGTGGTGAGACTGACCAGACAAGAGCCAAGTGCCAAGCTGGAGATCAGGACTCAGGAGCACTTTTTTTTGTTTTAAATCTCAGAATTTTTGTTTTATAATAACCAACGGTGATTGTTTCTCCTCTCTTCAATAATCATTTTCTCCAAATCCTTCAAAATAATATTAAATGTTTGATTTGTACCAGAAACTGTTCTAAGCATTTTACAGATGCAACATATTCAATTCTCCCAAGTATTCTATAAGACGGATATTATTAATGTTCTCGTTTTACAAATAAGGAAACTGAGGCAAGAAGGAATTAATCTGTTTTAGTAACAACAAAGCTGGGTTTTGAATCCAGTTTCCCTACAGCATCTGTAATATGGACATGGTCCTGCTCCAGTTTACCACCAATAGAACCTCATTTAGTGAACTTACTTTAAAAGGTGGATTGCCAATAGAAACAAAATGAATTCAGAGTGAAGGACTAAGTTTCAACAATAACGAATGGTAGGTAAGAAAAAAAAATGGGCAAAACCATCAACCAAAATTAACAACATCTATAAAACAGTAAAACAATAAACTATTAATGATTAATTTTGTACCAGAAAGTGAAGAGAAGTGATAATGCAGACAATAGAACATGTAGGAGAGGAGAGGAATACTAAAAGGTTAAGTGTTTTGAGTTTGTATAATTTTGGAGAGATAGGTCGAAAAATCTATTTATATTAGAGTCTCTTTAGTGTGAATGTTAACATTTTAAGCATAACCTAAAAGAAGGCATAGAGTCCATAATCTTAAAAAAAAAGAAAGGATAATAAATGAAAAATAATCTGGTCACTCAAAAGAAGGCGAAAGGCAGAAAAAAAACTTAGGAAAAGCAAGATATATAGAAAACACAAAATAGGGTGGTAAAGTAAATCAAAATAACTGCAATTACCTATATAGGTTGTAAGAGTGAAAAAGGTTTACCAGTAAAGAGGGAGAAAATGAACTACTTGACTACATACTATCTATAAGAATTGTAGGACTGAAAGGCTGAACTTAAAAGGGTAGAGAAATATACCTTAGGTAAAGCCTAAGCAATAAAAAAGAAACTGATGGAGCTATACTAAAATCAAGCAAATAGATTTTAAGGAAAAATTCATTATTAGACATAAAACTTCACTATATGATGACTCTAAGTTACACTTCATTAAAAAAAATAACATTTCCTAAAATTAATAAATTCAAAATGGAAATTGACAAATCCATCAGTATGGTAAGACTTTGAATTTACTTCCCTCTAATTGCTAGGGGAACAGATACAACCTTAATAAGCATATAGATGATATGAACAATGCATGAAAAAACTCAACCCAAAAGACAAATATAGAACCCTATGTCCATAAATGGAAAACACACATTCTTCTGAAGCACAAATGGAACTGCATAAAAATGGACCACATATCAGACCATAAAACAAATGAGTGTTAACAAATTTGTTAACAAAGAGGTCTCCTTTTTTTTAAACTTCTTTAATTTTTTTAAGATTTTATTTATTTACTTACAAGAGACACAGAGAGAGAGAGGCAGAGACATAGGCAGAGGGAGAAGCAGGTTCCCTGCCAGGAGCCCAATGCAGGGCTTGATCCCAGAACCCCAGGATCATGACCTGAGTTGAAAGCAGACGCTCAATTGCTGATCCACCTAGATGTCCCTAAAAAAAAGCTCTCCTGATGTATAAGCTATAAGAGGCAGCATTAACGTGGAAAATAGTTTGGGCACATTCATTCCCTCTTTCAAAGGGTAACAACATCAATTCTGGAAGGGAGTTTCAAATTGTGAGCCCAGGAATGAAGCCAGGTTGAGAACTGAAATAGATGAATCAAGAATAAAAGATATCACATGTAGACTCCAAAAAGGCTAACTCAGAGAACCAAAGTAGAGTGGTTGTTACTAGGGGCTGGGGGAGGAGGAAATGAGGGGATATTTGTAAAAAGGCACAAAACTTCTAGATTAACAAGTCCAGGGATCCAATGTACAGCCTGACGATTATGGCTAATAATACAGTATTATAGGGGCACCTGAACGGCTCAGTCAGTTAAGTGTCTAACTCTTGAAATAAGCTCAGATCATGATCTTAGGGTTGTGAGATTGAGCTCTGCATGCAGCTCTACACTGAGCATGGAGACTGTTTGAAATTCTATGTCTCTCTCTCCCTCTGCCATCACCCCGCACCCCCGCTTGCATGCACACAGGTTCTTTCTCATAACCAAACAGACAAATAGTATTATATATTTGAAAGTTGCTAAGAAAGTAGACCTCCAATATTTTCACCAAAAAGGGATAAAAATAACAGAAGTGTTAGCTAAGACTGGTGATAATCATTTTGCAATATATAAATGTATTAAATCAACATATTGTACATTCTAAGCTTACATGATGCTATATATCAATTATATCTCAATAATGCTAGAAACAAATGACAAGAATATGATCCCAGTTTTCTTGCTGTTCAAATACATTTTGCAGAAAGCATATATTGGCTCTCACCCAGAAGGCATCTTAAACCACCTGCTGGTGTGGTGCTGTGCAAACAGATTCACCAGGTAAAATAGGCAGGCAGGAATGCAATTCTGTTTCCCACTAACACCTTGCTATAGAACCGGGACCTCCCACTCTTATATCAAAACGTTAGTCACATTCACCAATCCATTGAAAATTAAAAAGTCACTGCTTTATTCACCAGCTCTGTCAAAGGACACACTCCATTTGTGAGAGTATTTGTGGAGAATTCCTTTCTTGGCCAATTTCAAAACAGGCTAAAATATTTCAATCTCCATCTGAACTGAGATGGTTATTATCTTCCTTTCTAAGCCACACGTTTTAAAGGAAAATCAATACAGATTGTATTTGGGGCTAGTAAGAATCTAGTCCTACAGCAATTTCAAGTACGTTACTTTTTATTCATTCTATGTTGGTCTAACCTATGGAGCATTGTTCTATGGTAATCAAATCACCATAAAACACCAGAAGAATTTCTCAGGAGTAAACGCAGTAGTTTGCAGGATGTTCCATTCTAAGAAATTTCCACTATTTGAATCACATCACTCAGAAGGCTTTCATGTCTCGGGGTTGGGGGGGCACCTGAGTGGTTCAGCCAGTTAAGTGGCCGACTCTTGGTTTCAGCTCAGGTAATGATTTCAGGATCCTGGGATCAAGTCCTGTGTCAGGCTTCGTGCTTAGCTAGGGAATCTGCTTGTGGATTTTCTCTCTCCCTCTCCCTCTGCCTCTCCCCTTGTTCATGTGTGCTCTCTCTCTCAAATAACTAACTAACTAACTAAATAAATAAATCTTTTCTTTTTAAAAAGACTTTCATGTCTCTTACAGTCTAAATTCCATAATATAGCTTTTAAAATCTAAGGTGAGTGTGTTTTAAGTAGACTGAAGAAATGTTGGATAAATCACCGCACAAAATGGAAGGGATTAAAGCAAATTAAGAGAAAGCACATTTTAGGGATGACCCAGATTTGTGTGAAGACCTGGGTCCTGCAAATCTAGGACCTCTTTAAAGAAGAAGGACAATCACTATATAGTTTCACTCATATGGAGAATATAAAAAATAGAGAAAGAGATTATAGGGGAAAGGAGAGAAAGTGAGTGGGAAAAATCAGAGAGGATGACAAAACACGAGAGACTCCTAACTAGGAAATGAACAAGGGGTAGTAGAAGGGGAGGTGGGTGAGGGGGATGGGGTGACTGGGTGACAGGCATTGAGGATGGCACTTGACAGGATGAGCACTGGGTGTTATACTATATATTGGCTAATCGAACTCCAATAAAAAATACATAAAAATAAAATAAAAATTAAAAAAGAAAGTATATCCTGCATTCCATAGAAATCCAATCAATCAAATATGATCAAGAGTGGATAATTATAAATCCTCAAAGGAGATTGATTTCTTTTCCCCCTTGTAAGAGCTGAGGCAAACACAATTAAATTTTCTTATTATCTCTTTTACCTGGGTATTTAATTTTTGGTCTTTTTTCTTATGAAGTCATATTTTAGGGTTTCTGGTTCTATGTGTGTGGGTGGCGGTTTATGTAGAAGAATCCATGTCTTCTACTGACCTAATATAAATTTTATCTCTTGTTCCCATGCCTTTCTGTAAAACCACTGTTTTGGGCCACCACAAGTCAGCAGGTACCACCAGGGTAGCCCCTGATCTGTTTGCTTGCTCACCTCTTTGAATATGTATTTTCTCCATGGGTTGGCCTATGAATATTTTCCTTATTTTTCTCATGTCATGGGTCCATTGAAAAGGATTGCAAAACATTGTTCTACCTGTTGTTGTACCTTGGATTCCCATAAAAATGGAATGAGAGACAAGGCTTGCATTTAGGCATTTATTTTAGTAAATGAGAGCGCAGAGGGCAGAAAGAGTAAAAGTAAAGGCAAAGAAGCCAATGTCACTGTGAGTTATGGAAGTTGGTTACTGCTCTGAGCATCTGAGGTTTAGTCCCACTTGGGACCTCTGAGGAACCTTGTTAGAACACACCCCAGATCTGTGCCCCAAGGCATGGGAGAAGGGAGTATTTGTTCAGTTATTTTCAGCCCCATAACCTCAAGAGGGGTTGACTCTGTAGAATATTTTGGTATGGGCATGTGCTGGGATGGCCGAATAGGCATATGTCAGGTGTCTCACCTTGCTGAGACAGAGGGGGGTCAGGATACACCTGTGCAGAAGTGGTTGTCATAGAACAACCAGAGCAAGATATAAGAGGGGTGCCATGAAAGATGCCCACCATGCCTGTTTTGCCAGAAATGACAAATTAGAGACTGAGTAGGTCATATTGCCAGAAACATAAGACTTGGGACTCTGGCAAGCTCAGCCTGTTCCACAGTCTCACAATGCTCCTCATGGCAGTAGACTTACTATGTCTTTGGACTGCTTTACCTTGGCCCTTTGCCTTGCCGACCTCAATGTTTATTCAGGAAGAAAAAAGAAATGGACAAACAGGAGAATCTTATAGTTTATCTTATTACAGTTTCTAAAACCCAATTAAGGAAAGCTAACACTCAAGATATCAGGATTCAGACACCCGTAGTTGCTAGAAGTTACAAGAGAAATTAATTTGTATGTGGTCTGGTCTGAATATTTGTGTTGGATTATGGAATCCCAAAGCCCAATGTGATGGTGTTAGCAGGTGGGCCCCTTGGAAGGTGAGTAGACCGTGAGGGTAGATCCCATGAATGTGATTAATGCCTTATCAAAGAGCCCCCAGAAAGCTCCCTCACCCTTTCCACCATGTGAGGGCACTATGAGAAATCTGTGGCTCAGAAGACAGCCCCCAGTGACACCTTGATGTTAGACTTCCAGTGTCCAGAACAATGAGAAACACATTTCTGTTGTTCAAAAACCTCCCAGTATGTGACATTTTGTTAAATCAGCCCCAAAGGGCTATGACAATAATACTGAACAAAGTCAAGATGGAGAAATCTGAAGAAATTAAAAGACATAGGAAGTCTTTAGGATAGGTGCCAGTGTAGATTTCTCAAAGGAGTGCTGCTCACTGAGACTTTGGAATGCAAGTTCTTAGCAGATATGAAAGCTCTTAAGAAGAAGAGCCATATGTTCTTTCTGCTGTATCTCAAAATATTTAATGAATATAAAATATCTAATAAGTATCTGGTAAGTTGAAAGATGACTATCATTTTTGTGTTAATCGTGTGCTGAATGTATGATCTTTGTCATGAGTTGACTCAGCAATATAGTGGGATGAGTGCAGAGTAGACATAATGTGAGAGATCTGATTTTTCATTCTACTTTTAGCTACATTGTACTGGGCAGCTCAATGAAACCTTCTTGAGCTTCTTGTAGATGCTGCATGAATCTGTAGATTCTATAAAACGGCTGTGATGGGAAACCGTATATGCACAGGAGAATGTGTATGTGAACTCAGGCTGCTTGCTTGTTCTTTGTTCTTTGAACAAATTCTTTGTTCTGTGAACTAGCCAATCATAGCCACAAACAAGTGGAAGTGAAAATGTATGTAGATTCTCAGTGTACTTGTGGAATTAGTAAGAGAAAGAATGAATGATTTGTTTTTAGTACCCTTGAGAGCAGGAATAATTGTGTTTATATCCCCAGCCTTATACTGGAAACAGAGAGGCTAGGTACCTTGTCTTTGAGTCATCTTTCTGTGCCCTGCCTGATGCTTAATGCCTGAACAAAAGAAGCTCAGCAGATATATTTTGAATAAATGTGTTGAATGAATGAATGGAAGTTTGTTGGTTTACAGAACAGGTAATCAAATGACAAATGATTGTGTAAAGTCTGCTTCTTTCCCAAGACATGACTATATCCAAAAGAAAGTATTCACCAAACCTAATTCTTTTTCCTAGTGGAAATTCCATAGCACGTGTGAGCCCCAAATGATAGCTGAAATGTGCATTTCATATCCTGTGCTTTATGCCACAGATAATGGCCTCACCAATTCAGAAGCACTTGAAAGGGAAACCATTGCCCTTTTGTAATTTAGGTCCCAAATATTAGGTTTGAATGGAAGTGAAACAAGACTCAGAGGAGCTGTTCATGTGAGACTGGGCATCAGCACTTCCAAGCATCTTCTGGTATAGCTCCTCCCACTCACTGCAGTTGAATAAGGTCAGGAGGCTTTTTAAATATGTCATCAACATATTTAACTTCTCTCAAATTCTCCCCTTTGGCTTCTCTAGAATAGTAACTTTCCTATTCATGATATCAGTATTCACCAATTCTGTCGGTATACATTTTGCAAAATGTGTGCATGGGAGCCAGATCCATGTGATCTGCCATGGCCGAATTTCACATGAGGAGCACAAGGTGGTTTGTGCATCGTGCAACCAGTATCTAGGCCCTGGATCTGCCCCTAATGGGCTTCTGGATGATATGGGCCTCTGTTTTCTGAACTGCAAACCATACAGAGGCATTTCTCCAGCAATCAATAAATGAATCCAGAGATAAGGTGGATGAGATTCACAACCACAGAGTTCTGCTGAATCAGTGGAGAGATCCAAGTCCATAGAAACATGTTCCGAAAGATGTTTAGGGGCTAAAGAAGGAAAATGAAGCATTGAGGAAAATACATTACATTTTGACAAGATAAGAAAACACACTGTATTCAAATTCAAGTGTGGTGGTTGTATGCTAGGAGTTGGTGAGGGTAATGTTAAGGTGGTCCTGAAGGAGAAAAATGTTCAAAGACTTGCATGGTTTCATTGGAGCAGAGAAACATTTCTACTAATCTGAGAGTTCCAAAGAGAATTTACTAGAAATCTTACTCGAGCTGAGAGTAAAGACATGAGTAGGGTACTGACAGGTTAGGTGAAGGGTAAGAGAGGGCAAACTGTGTTTATGACTGGACGGTTCTGTGGAGCGATGTCACGGCAGACTTTCACCATAGGAATTTGAACTTTATTTGAATAAGGTAGATGTTAGGGGTGTAGGCTTTGGATTCAGAGTATTCAGATTTAAATCTTGACTTCCCACTTAGTAGATATGCAATTTGGTTAATAATAGCAACTAATATAACATCTATTTCAGTGTCATAAGGATGAATGAAGTCACAGAGCAAAATACCTAAAACACTGCATTGTGCATTGAAAGCACGTAATGAATGGTTACTGTCGTCATTATAAACTCAGTGGCATCCCTCTTCTTTCAGCTTGAGATCCAGAGAGATTCTAAAATGCAGCTTGGGTGAGCTACAAGGAAGACATAGATGGATCTAAATACTTTTCTTGCCATTAAGAGAGCAGAACATCCCTGGCTAGTTAGGAAATTGTCCACTGCTAATGAGGAGATACAGATCCCTGAAAAATGAGGAGGTCAATGCCTGAAAACAATTGCTCCTAATTAGAAACTAAGTTTAAGTCACAGATCATTCAGGTTATTTGTCCTCATAAAGACCCTAATATTTATCGCATAATGGCAGTTGATATGACGATAGGAAGATGGCTAAGCTGGGAAAGTTTTGAGAAAGATCTTGCAATGAAGATATAGTCTTACCTTACATCAATCTTTGTCCATCTTTGAATTTTTTGTGTGGGTTTGAAGCAAAGCTCAGTATATTTCCATGGTGCTGGTGGACATCATTCAGATAATGAAATATCCCCACAGGTCTGTGTGAGAGATGTCCTTGAACTCTGAAGTGCAGTCAATAGGACAGAAGCAGTAGCATTATGGGAGAAATTAGAAATGCAACCTCAGGAACCACCCCAACTCTCTGCATCAGAACTGGAATTTCTATTGGCTTCTCAAGCACATTCCAGTTTAAAAGGCACTGTTCTATGTCACATTTGGATCCCAGGTAAGGTCAGCTAATGAAGAAATAACCCACTTGGGCTAATTAATTAAGGATTTGAAGAAACAACTTTACGTTAAATGTTCGATAGACGGACTGGGATGCTGGTCCTACACGTATAAAATGCTAAGGCTTAAATGAAACCTAGAAATAATAACCTTTTACTGAAGTCATACTCTTAAGAGTAGCAAAAGTCTGGATTCAAATCACTGTCTCTTGAATTTAGGTTTACTATTCTTTTCAGTGCCACATTCAGGAAATTTGAATTCTAGGTCTAGTTTCCCTTATTATCAGCTAGGTAACCTAGGGGATGTTGCTTCACCTCTCATTTTCAATTCCCCTACCTGCACAGTGATTGCCTGGGTGCCTTCTGATGACCCCCCAACATCTCCCATGTATGAAGAAATTACCATGGCTATACTCACAAATGAAGTCTGCTCTGATACCAGTTTCTAAGCCAGCATGACCAACATATCTGCTTAATTATTTCAGTCATTTTTTTTCCATTCATAGGGGGAAATGTCCCTAAGAGAATGATTTCCCATTAATTTATGGCTTGGCTTGGCTGTCAAATTAATTGCAGCTATTTTCATTGCTGATCAGAAGGACACACATGCTTTGGACACAGTCTGATGCTGATAAAAGTTATTATCTGTTTGGAAATCTGCCTGCCTTTTCCCTCCTGCCTGCTGTCGAATTTTAATAGCATTGAATCAGACCCCTAATAAGAATTGTAATGACAACCTACATTTTATAGTGCTTTGTACTTTCCAAAGCACTTTCAAGGGAATTACACACATACATTATCTCACTGATCCTCCATGGCAGGTAGGGAAAGAAGGAACACAGTGGATGGTTTGCATGAAAGCCCAGATTAGCTTTTCTGACTGAACAGTTGACACCCATGTTCACCCTGTAAAGAACAGAGATTTAGAGTTAAATATGGCCATTATGTATTGTAGGTTTTTGATACTTTCAGCCAGACATTATCTCATTTATTCCTCATTGCCGAGCTTGGAGGTGTTTGCTTCTTGTTTTTCAGGTGAAGAAGACAAAAGCACTCATAGGTGAAGTAGCTTATGCAAGGTCACCTGCTCGAAATAAATTCAGTCTATAGATCACAGACGCCTGATTCCTCACCAGCATCGTCCCTTATTCCTATGGAAATGAAAATACAGAGTGTTCTTGTCTGAGTGTCAGGGTGGGGAGAGGGGTTTCAAAGGACAGTGCCTCATAAGCCTTTTGGTACCTGACAAACTGGAACATTCTCAGTATTAACAGGTGCCATAGAACGATGCTTTCAGGAGCATCTTTATTGACATTTTTTGTTTGTCAAAATAACATTGTACACTTGGTATCATTAAATGCATTTTATGAATGAGAAGACAGAAGAATTCTGATTTCACACTGGTTTGCTTATCTGTTAAATGGAAGAACCAGAACCCTAACCATAAAGTCTATGTTTTGCAAGCCACCACTGCCCTACAATTACATTTATTTTACCAACCTGCTTGCTTGGTCTTCATTATCTAGGCCCCCAGCAGGTCATGGGGTTTTTCATTTTTTGTTTTTTGTTTTGTTTGTTTGTTTGTGAAAGAGGGGGAGAGAGAGAGAGAGAGAGAGAGAGAGAGAGAGAGAGAGAGAGAGAACAAGCATGGTGGGGGGAAGGGCAGCAAGAGGAGGAGAGAGAGAACCTCAGGCAGCCTCCACTCAGTACAGAGCCCAATGCAAGGCTTGATCTCACAACCCTGAGATCATGACCTGAGCTAAAATCAAGAGTTTGACACTTAGACTAAGCCACCCAGGCACTTTCATGCTTACTTTTCCATTCATTTACATTTATAAATCCATATGCATTAGGATGGCTATTATTTAAAAAAACACAAAAATAATATGGGCAAATATTTGGAGAAATTGGAACCCTTATGCACCAGCAGGTGGGAATGTTAGATGGTGTAGCCACCATGGAAGACAGTATAGAGGTTCCTCAAAAATGTAAATTTGGAGTTACCATATTATCCAGCAATTCCACTATTGCATCTATACTCTAAAGAATTGAAAACAGAGACTCAGATACTTTAACCCCAATGTTCATAGAAATATTTTTCACAATAGGCAAAAGGTGGAGATAATCTAAATGTCCATCAGTGGAGGAATGAATTTATAAAATATGGTATATTCATACAACGCAATATTACTCTGCCTTAAAAATGAATGAAATTCTCACACATGCTATAATGTGGATGAACCTTAAAAACCTGAAGCTAAATAAAATAAACCAGCCACAAAAAGACAAATATTGTATGATTCTACTTAAATGAAGTGACTAGAATACTCAAATTCAAAGAGACACAAAGCAGAATAGTGACTACTATTCTACCCAGCAGGTTCCCAGAGGCTGGGGAAAGAGGAGTTAGTGCCTAATGGGGGCAGAGTTTCAGTCAGAGATGCGCAGAAGTTCTAGAGATAGATGGCAGTAATGGCTCTGTGACCATGCAAATGTACTTAATGCTACTGGGTTATACACTTAAAAATGGTCAAAGTGCTCAATTTACTGTTGTGTGTATTGAGCCACAATATTTTAAATATTTTAAAAAACAGTATTTAAAAAGCATATTTTAAAAAATCTATCCATTTATTTTGAGAAACAGGAGAGAGAGTGCACATGAGCAGGTGGGGAGGGACAGAGCGGGGGGTGGGGGGAGAGAAACCTGAAGCAGGGCTGGATCCCATAACCCTGAGATCATAATCTGAGTGGAAACCAAGATTTGGATACTTAATTGACTGAGCCATCCAGGTGCTGCATAAAGCATATTTATTTTTATAAATGATGCTGAGTGATACAGCGGTAGAGAAGGCATGGTCATTATTTCAAGAAGCCAGCCACCGATCTATCTGGAGCGGCAGATGTATAAACAACCCACAATAGTACAGAACCCTAGCAGCTCTAATTGGCGATACTCTCAATCAATGAGAGTATTGACGATTCTCTGTTAAAACATCTAAAACGTTTTTAAAAGATTGTAATAATTTGAGACTGAAACCTTTCTAAGCCATTACCCATGTCCTTGTCTAAAGGAAACTGAGGATTTATTCATTATTCATCTATTTATTCTGTATTTTCACTCACTGACACAAATTCATTGGACAAATATTGCACACCAGGAACTGCTAAAGGTTTAGGGACATAGAGATGAACAAGAGCTGGCTCTGGCCCTAACATGTCCAATGTCCAGTGTTGCACAGAACAGACATGTCAGAAATGGACACTATAAACAGTAGTTCTGGTGAAATCTGCTCAGAGTACAGGGGACAGTACAAAGTCCATATACTTGGGCCAGAGTAAACAGAAAAGGCAATTCAAAGTAACAACTACATGAAATTGGGAAAAGAAAATATGGTTTTGCTGGATGTATGATGGAAGGAAAGAATCTGGAGTGGTGGGAAGAGTGCACTAATGTGTGGAGGCCTAAACTATAGGTTGCTCCATATGACTTAGAGGAATCAATGTGGCTCTTTTTTGAGATGAGACTGGCTATAGGGGCCAATCATGAAGGATTGTGTATGACAGTTTGATAAAACACACCATTGGCAATAGAGAGTCCCTAAAGAGTTTTAGGTTAAAAAGGGGGGCAGTGGTCAGTGAGAGCTGCATCTCTAAGAGACCAGGTTGGCAGCTTCGAGAGGGGTAGGTTGGAGTCAGAGCTAGTGGCAAGAGATATGACTGGTAGTCATATGGAAATTAGTACAATAATCCAGGCCAGAGATGTTATGGGTGTGATCCAAGATGGTAGCCGGGGAAACAAAGAGGCAGGTGTGTACACAGGAAGTGATAAAGAGATATGATTGCTAGAACTTGGTTATAAATTAAATGGGGAAAGGAATGAGAAAAGATTGAGACTTTTTGTAAAGCATCAGTCATCTTTACTTACATTGATAAATTATATTAGGTGTGGTATGAAGGTATCTCCAGACATTATGGGTTAGATGATCTGTACTTCTGTAGTGGAAGATTTGTCTGTCTTTTCCCTGTTGTCAATCAGTATTCAGTTTTCATCTCTAACAGATTGCTCCCTTCTAATTCAGTCTGTTATAACCTAGAAAAGATGAGGGTGGTGAGGGTATTGGCTTACTGAGAATTTATGTAGGTCACCTGAGATTGTAATGCTAAAGGAAAGTTGTGGTTAAGGACCGTGCCTTGCTCATTTCTGTATCTCCCACAAGAGTGCGTGGCATATAAATGTTTGTCACATAGACAAATGAACAAATGAATGGGTGAAATATAGAAGACAATGTTTTATAAATAGATTCGATGCTTCTTGCATGAAAAGTCTTGGGTATGAGAGAGGGGAGAAAACTGGAATGATACCCAGGACCTGTTAGAAGTAGCTAGCATATATTTATGAGAAAAGGTAATGATGATATATTGTAGCTTATTCTAAGCAATGCCCTCTAACTAATTCCTGTGTGTAAGCATGCAGTATGTGTCATTAGCCTCGACAAAGACTTATGTATTGTTGGAGTTTGGTTGAAGGTACTGGGCCACTGGTACACCTGCTGAGGTTCCCTACAGGCTCCAGTAGCTCCAGCGTCAGTACCCGTGATGCAGCAGGAGTTTCAAGAGCTACTCTCCAGCTTCAGACTTTTCGAAGTCTCCTCCGTCCCTAGAGATTGAAGTCCAAACTCCATGGCTGTCATCTGAGGTCCTTAATGTGGGGCTTTTACCTGCTCTTCCACCCTGGCCCCTTATACTTTAGATCCCAACCAAGTTAGCACCGTGAAGTCCTCCAAAGGAAGCGGGTTGATTATTTTCTCAAAGACCTTCCTCTTTCCAAAATAACACCCCTTCTGTCCCTAACCCTTACATCTGAATAACACAAACCCACTGTTCAGAATGATCAGACACTCCTGTGTCGCCCATGCTCCTTCAAATCACTGACCCCAATTAGAGCTGCTTGCTTTGCATTTTTTCTTTTTGGGCTTCATACCTTAGACTTCACAAGACGGAGCTCTTTCCTTTTAACTGTGACTTCAGCACAAAAGGGATGCCTGGGACTCAGCAGTATCAAATAAAATGAGTCATGTACTGATATTTTCAGGAGCTGACTTTTGTAATTCAGAACCTATTTCAACCCTTTCAAGTGTATCCACCTCAGTTGCCTGACTCAGAGACTCATCAACACAGGGCACTTAGGAAAGTCCAGTGATTGTATATGTGAATCAAAAGGAAAAGATAGAAATGGCACCAATCACACAGTCCCACTCTCCTAGCTATGGAGTGAGGGTTGGAAGTTGTTCTCCCCCAAATTCATGTGTTGAAGCCCGAAGCTCCAATACCTCAGGATGGAACTGTATTTGGAAATAGGATCTTTAAAGAAGTAGTTAAATTAAAATGAAGTTGTCAGGGTAGGCCTTGATCCGATATGACTGGCATCTGTGTAAGAAGAGGAAGTTTGGACACAGATACAGTGGGAAGATTATGTGAAAACACAGGGAGAACACAGCCATCCAGAAGCCAAAGGGAGGGCTATCAGAGGAAACCAACTCTGCCAACACCTTGATGGTGGACTTCCAAAGTACCAGTTCTCTAAAACTGAGAGAAAATAAATTTCCATTGTTTAGCCACCTAGTTTGTGACCCTTAGTTATGGCAGCCCTAGCAGAGTGGCTCAGAGACGTGGGGGTGTCTGCACAGCTCCCAGATGGACTCGGCCCATAGAAGACCTCAGGGCAATGGTTCCTTCTGGCCACAACATCTCTTGTGAGATGCTATCTCCACTATTCAGAAGGAGTAGGACTGGGCCTCAGGACTTGCCTTATCTGAGATCAGGAACCAGTTGTTTATCCTTTCCACTGGCAGTTCTCCTCATTCAAGCAAACTTTAACTTTCTTTTTTTTTTTTTTTTAAGATTTTATCTATTTATTCATGAGACACACACACACACACACAGAGAGAGAGAGAGAGAGAGAGAGAGAAGCAGAGACATAGGCAGAGGGAGAAGCAGGCTCCATACAGGGATCCCCAAGTAGGACTCGATCTCAGGTTCCCAGGATCATGCCCAGGGCTTAAGGCGGTGCTAAACCACTGAGCCACTCAGGCTGCCCAAGCCGACTGTTTCTGATTCTGCTCCTCATTAGTCAGCCTTGCTCCTCATGTTGGTTCTATCAGGAGATGCAGAAGAGTGATATCTTTCTTTGGCTTGTTTCCTTATAAATTCACACAGAGGATCTGAGACTTACTTTATTTTGTCTCATCAATTAATACTTTATGCCTAAGTTGTCACCTAAGGTGACAAATTTAATAAATCAAAACTTTCTTCTAAGTCTTGTTGACTACTACAAGGATATATGTTACTCAAGAAACAATTTAAACAAAACATACACATGCTGTGAATCTTGAACAGCAAGAAGAGATTGAAATCAGCTTCTCTGTCTTTATCCCAACTTTCAGATGTTGACAAATACAATTAATACTAATGCTGATAAAAAATTTACAGTATAATTATTTCTTACTGTAAAGATGATGAAAGGAGAAGTTCAGGGCCTTATAGTCACATTAATAATAAATGGCAAAGCTAGGGGTTGAGCTTGGATCTCTGATCCCCAAAAACTCTAGTGCATGCTATGCTACACTTAATTATCTACTAGTCGCAAGTTTGTGTTATGTCAAACATATTTTAACTTTTAATATAAATAGCTTTTCAAGGGATGCCTGGGTGGCTCAGTGGTTGAACATCTGCCTTTGGTTCAGCATGTGATCCCAGGTCCCAGGATTGAGTCTTACATCAGGCTCCCCATGGGAAGCCTGCTTCTCCCTCTGCCTATGTCTCTGCCTCTCTCTGTGTGTCTCTCATGAATAAATAAATAAATCTTTTAAAAAATAATAATAAATAAATAAAAAGTTTTTTCAAAAGAACACTTAAAATGTATACTCTTCTACCTTCAAAAGGAAAGGTGGACTATGGGAAACACACCTTCCAACTCTACCCTACATAAACTCCGTATGTCTTATGTTTGAAAGCATCTCTAAAGACTGCATTTTAAGTAATGGAGCAGCTGGGTTGAATTGTCATCTTACCTGCAGCAATGTGCTGGAGGGTATGAGATGGAGGGAATGGAACTGTGACCCTGGAACAATGTCAGAGCAGAACAGGAATGCTTTGCCCACCCTGTTGCAGAGGAGAGCATGCATTCACCAAATGAGGTTTCCCTAAATGACTAATAGGGCACTTTCAAACTTTCATACCTTTGACTTTCTAACCAAGATCACAATTGTGAATTTTTACTCCTGGAAAAGTCCTCAGACTTCACCTCAATTAAATTTCTCACTCTACAGAGAAGAGGAAGGTCAGGAAAGGAAACTGGACTGTCTGATATTCTGTGGCTCCTTAGTGGCTAAGACAGGAAAGCAGGAATTCATTGTCTTCCCCTCAGAAGCTTTCACACTACACACTGATCTCACTTACCAAGAGGCTGGGCAGCTCATTCCATGGGCTCTGTCTTGCTGCTGATGAGGATCAAGTCTCCCATAGATGATTTCCCTTAAGCCAGGGGACAAGGGCATTTACATGAGAGCCAGGAGAATAGAGCTTAGCTAGTTTCCATGTGACATCCAACATAAGTGATCTTTTAGAAGGAATGGAATCATTGGCCTCTACCCTTCCTCAGCCTTGATGGAAAGTAACCAAAAGCTAGAAAAGGGAAGTAGCCACATTTTTAATTTTTGATCACTTATTTTTAATGCTACAGAATAATGATTAAGTTGGCCTTGAAAAATCAGTTTCCTGCTGTTTTCCCACTCTGGTTCATAAATTTACCACTTGAGCTTTTGAGGTAAAGGAGTGGTCACTAAGCAGCAATTGGTCAAACACTGGCCTTGGAGCCAGAATGTAAAGAAATAAGAGCAACAACATTTTTATGGAGCTCACTCATTCTGTGTGCCTCTAAGCCATGTACTGGGTATGAGAGTTAAGAGTTCTGCCTTTATGGAATGGGGGTATACCCAAGCATGGGAGAAAAACACAAACCCATAACCCAAAGGATGAACTTGAAATTTCCATAATCGAGGCTACAGTGAGAAGTGCTTGGTAAGATGAACATCTATAACAAGAGTCGATTCAGTCAGGGGGCCAAGCACTTCCTTAGGGAATTAAATAACGATGGAGTTGAGAAATCTCAATGAAAGCCCTGTGAAGTCACTTTTAAACTCCTATAAAGTCCTTTTTTGAAAATGAAGAAACTGAGGCTCAGTGAAATAAAATGAATTTCCAAGGCCTCTGCAGTAAGTAGCATAGTGTTCATATGCAAAGCCAGGACTAATTCTTCACTGTATCCTCCCCATTATACCACGATTGATAACCTAGGCCCCCTAGACTTCTAGTCCCCATTCTGTTATCTTTGCTTGTACATTTTTTAAAAAGATTTATATATTTATCTCAGAGAGAGAGAGAGAGAGAGAGCATGAATCAAAGGGGCAAAGACAAAGAGGGGAAGAGAATCTTAAGTAGACCCCATGCTGAGCATGGAGCCCAATGTGGGGCTTTATTTGATGACTCTGAGATCATGGCCCAAGCTGAAATCGAGTTGTATGCTTGAACGACTGTGTTACCTAGTTGTCCCTCTTTGGTTATAATCTTATTCTCTGAGACACCACCAGAATCTGCACGAAGAATATGACTTTAGAGTCTGATGAACTTGGGTTCAAACTATTTCTCTTACCTGCTGTGTGAACTTAGACAAATCATCATCACTGTGGGCCTGCCTCCCTTTCTTCAATAATAAAGATGGAATAATGTTAAGTACACCACCAGGTCACTTCCAAGATTGGAAATTAAAAAAAATAGAAGGTGCTCCATAAAGTAAGAATAACACCAAAAACAATGAACAAAAAGCTGTCATGTGTTGAGTACCTACTGGGAGCTGGACACATGCATTATCCTATTTATTCCTCACAATAACCCTGGGAGACAGGCACATTTATTGTCATTCTGAAGATGGCAAAGCTGTAGTACTGAGTCTTTAGATAAGTTGGCCCAAAATCATAAAGCCAGGAAATGGCAGAAGTAAGGTACAGTCCCAGATAGTCTGGCTTCAGAGCCCTTACCCTTAACTACCACACTGTACCACCCTTCTAATTTCTGTCTGTAGCATGTACAGAAGACCAGGCAAGTTGGACTTGGTGTTTCTTCCGGCATAAACCTTCTGATGAGCTTCCCTTGTGGACAACTTGAAGTCTGTGTGCATGTACACACACACACGCACGCACATACATGCAGAACAAAGTTTTTCTTGTGGACTACTGGGGCCAGCCCCTTTCTCTCCTGTTTCAAGGTGTTCTATGGAGGCTGCTCTTGGCCTCATGGCATCTGCTCCTTTTCCTCCAGCTGCGGAACTGTAGACGAGTTTATTTATGGTAGCATGCATTTTCTGAGCTGAAACCAATGCAGGCTGCTGTCCAGATTCTCTGAAAAAAATCCTTCAATCAGCTCTGAATATGGAGGACTCATTTTTCTTTTGAATTTCAATTTTTTTATTTTTTATTTTTAAAGATTGTATTATTTATTTTTATTTATTTATTTATTCATAAATAAATACAGATAGAGAGAGAGGCAGAGACACAGGTAGAAGGAGAAGCTGGCTCCATGCAGGGAGCCTGACAGGGGACGTGATCCTGAGACTCCAGGATCAGGCCCTGGGCTGAAGGCAGCGCTAAACTGCTGAGCCACCCAGCTGCCCTGAATCTCAATTTTTAAAAGATGATAATTTGGGAGGAAGAGAAAGACAAAGTGATTAGAATGGCTGGGGAGAGGGCAAAAATGGAAAGGAACATATGAACCTGACCGACTATGATGGTTTGGAATAATAACTGCATAGCACGCAGCAGAGGCCTACTTATTTAGTGATATTTCAAATTCCCTAAAGGTGGCATGCTGTTTCCTGATTCCATGGCTTTACATTTGCTGAATCCTTCATCTTAGAAAGGGCTTCTCACATCTCCTATCTACCTGGAAGTCTCTTACATCAGGATGACATCTCTCCCCTTCGCCCCTTAAAGTCTCCCTGATTGCCTTCTTCCCAGGCCAAAGATACACATTTTAAATTCAGAAAGGCTTAAGATCCTAACCCAGCTTTACCAATTGTTAGCTTACTGAGGTTGGCAAAATCTACTGAGCCTTTCTGGGGTTCTATATCCTTCTTGGTGAAGGAAGCATTGCAAAATAACCTGTCTCCTAATTTCGTGATGAAGATGAATACAGCAGAATGGTGAGAGATGATAGTGCAAGTGACATCACAGTGCCTGGTACTAATGGGCTCCCAGTAAATGTTTGTTAAGTGAATGAATCAAAGAAAGAGATTAGTACTGAGCCTGCACAGAACAAGTGCTGAGCAAAGGCTTTCTATTATCCAGCCCTACCTATTCAATCCCTTCACTAGAATGAACATCCAGGAGGCAGGAAACTTTTTGTTGTCCTCCTTATACCTGTAGAAATTAGCATGGTACATGGCATGTGCAGGACCCTCAATGACAGTTTTATATGACATTTATATATATTTTGACATTTACATATGACATTTTATATATGTATACATCTCACCAGTTCACAAATCATTTTTCAAATATTTATTTTGATTATCACATATGCTCAAAGTGGTAGGCATTATAATCATCATTTTACAAGGGAAAGAAAAACAAAGCTTAGAAAATAAAAATACTTCCTTTAATTCACAGCTGGCGAAGACTAGAGTAGAGCTTGGTCCCAACCCTCTGACGATACCCAGAGTACTGTCTGCTGATCCATGGACAGAAATAGCACAAGTTGGGGTGGCAGAGACGTACACATCACCTAGTCTATCTGTCCTTCTTTCATGTATGATGCTCAAGAGGAAGGCACCTGCCCAAGCTCACTTTTAATGAATGCTCCAATAGTTCAGGACGAGAGGCAAGTTTATTTTGATAAATAAATCATATAGTTGTTACTCACCAGTCCCAATGGGTTGTGTTCAGCATTGCTAAATATTTATAGTCGACAAGGAAAAATTGAATGCGTTTGTGTCTCTTTTGACAAATTGGTTACCTCATGTAGAATAATTGCTGCTTTTACTCATAGTACTTGAGTTCTACTCTGCACATTACTGAGTCATAGCTTAGTTAATGCCTGATTTCAGTTGGCAAAGTGCTATTTCTGGGAGAAAATAAAAGACTAATGTTTTGGATTTGAACCAGTCTTTTTTTTTTCTTTGAACTTTGCATGCCTATCATGGAGATGTTAACAACTCAAACCTAATTTCAAGTAACAGAAAACAGAGTCATTGAAGAGAGCAGAATGTCTGGTTGCATGTCTATCCTCTGTAATGGCATCTATCTTCAGTGACACATTTCAGAAAGGCTTGTCTGTACCTGGATGGAGAGACCTCTGTGCTGTTTCAAAAACTCTTACCCATAACTCAGAAATACTATGTGGGGTTATTTGTTACTTTGTCTGGTCCTGACCAATACACCATTCCATACTCTCAGTCTCTAACATGGTTTCTGGAACATGGTAGTTGTTCAGGTAGTTATTGCTGATCTAGCAGGTGAGCACCTTCCAGTTAAGCAAGTAGATTGCAGAGGTGGAGTATTGCTAGATCTGGGGCAGAAGCCTTATTTCATCCCTCCAAAAAGCCAAAATTCCTTATATATAAAATCCACCTAGTTTGGGACACCTGGGTGGATCAATGGTTGAGTGTCTACCTTTGGCTCAGGTCATGATCCCGGGGTCCTGGGATCAAGTCCTGCATCAGGCTCCCTGCAGGGAGTCTGCTTCTCCCTCTACCTATGTCTCTGCTTCTCTCTCTGTGTCTCTCATGAATAAATAAATGAAATAAAAAAAAATCCATCTAGCTTACATCTTTGAAGAATCAAATTAATTAATGCACAAATGTAGTTAGCATAAAAGCTAGGATATAGTAAATTCAGGAATTAAGTGATAAGTATTAAGCACTTAAAATAACATTACATTTATTTAATTTTATAATTATAAAATAATTATAGTGATGATGATGATTTGACTCCCCTCTTTCATTTTGAATTAGTCAGAAAACTTCATACTAGCCAATGCCCTAAACTCTGGTGGCTTACCACCAGAAACAAGTTGTGTTTCTACTTCCTGTCATGGTCCTATAAAATCTGGTGGCTCTTTTGATGGCTATTCCCCAGGAGAGCAATAACTGAGGGACCCAGAGTCTTTCCTTCATGTGGCTCTGCTCACTAGAATCCTATACTTCCAGCTGCAAGGGAAAAACAAGGGGAAAGCAAGATTTTTGGTCTGCATTACTCTGAGCATAATTTAGTCCTAAAGCCCAACTATATTGTCACAGAGATAGAAAATGCAGAAAAAGTCTTTTTCTGATATGGCCAGGACTGGTACATTTAGCTGCCAACCAATTAGCTATAAACATAACTTAAATCTGGAGCCATCCAGAGCTTTACTCCACAATATGGATCAAATAGCGTCGCCAGCATTTACAAGGTTATCATTCTATGTGGCAAATATGTACTGGATACATAGGAGGATGTAATGAGATATCATGGAAAGAACATATTTTAAAAAACATCAAACAAAAATAATGAATCAGGGAGAATTAATGGACTTCTAGGACACAAGCAATTCAAGAAAAAACAAAGCTTTGTTGGCCTTAATGGAAGGGTAAGATAGTAAAACAGAGATGGCAACAAAGCCAAGATCGTGGACCATTAGGAGAGAGAGGCCAAGGCTAGGGAGAGAATCCAGAGAATAAGGTCTATAAGTTGAGCACGGGAAGTGTGGGAGAGAGATGTGGTTAGATGATGATGGTGGAGACCCCTAAAAACAGTCTTTATTCATGGAGATATTGGGGCCATTATGCTTGCTTTATTTATGGGGCAAGTCTCAACATTTTGAATCTTTATCCATTTACATTTACAATAAAACTATATATTTTCATTATCTGGCTCCAAATATTACCACTTATTTATGTTTTATTATTTTTCAGAGAGACATTGAAAATGGAGAAAAACTGAACCACTTCATTTATATTACATTGCGGAAGAAACTAGAGTTTCACAAAAATTAGTATTATAGGAAGTTGAGGCTTATCTTTTGTAGTATTCACAAACATTTTTCCAATATTACCTAATTTATATTTACCTATATTTCAATATATTTTCCTCTTTCTCACAACCAAGAGCTTTTATTTTTTAATATGATTTAACTTCTGTAAGAATTTCATTCAAGGGATATTTACTGAGCCTCTCCTGTGTAGAAAGAACTATCCCTATCCTTAGAGGTTGCTTTTGGAGCCTGGGATAGAAGAGAGAAGAATGCATGCAAGCACATTTTCATTTTGAAGCCTCATTGTCTATGTTTATTTTTGTGATGGTGTATTACTGTCCATCCCCCGCCCCATGCTACTGGCACTGTGAGGCCAGAAACTATGTCTGTTTCAGCTATTGACCAGCACCATATCCCCAGCACTGAGCAGAGTGTCAGGCAGACAACACAATTGGTTCTCAGTAAATATGCTGAAGAAATAAATGAATTAGATAACTATTTTTAATTCTGCACCTGTGCAAATTGTCTTTTTTTTTTTCTATAAGTCACATTTTAGTCTAGTGTAGTCTAGTAAAAAGTATAGTCTTGGAACCAGGATACCTAGGATCAAATCCTGGCTCTGTCAATTCCCAACCCTTGCTTGGGAAAGTTAATACCTGTTTCCTTATCTGTAGAGTAATAATAGTTCTTCCTTCATAAGCTTATTGTATTAAATAAGTTACTGTTTGAAAAGTGTTTACTACTAGAAAGTACAATGTAAAATGTAAAATGTCTGCCAAGAAAAATCTGATTGGATTAGATAGTCATTATTCCACTTTAGGCAGGCAGTTAATAGAGTTACTTTCTTCCACTGGGCTAATCTTCTGTGCATTTAAAGGGTAAGGCCACAAGATCCAGAACGTTGAGGCTCATGTGAGAAGACATCTTTCTTGAAAAAACGGTCTTTAAGGAGCAATCACAAAAGGGAGCTATGAATGACATGTGGAGCAGGGTATTATCTTAAGAAAACTAAAATTAAGAGAAGCTAAATAGATTACAGACATACTCATGCACACACACATGCACACACACACACACACACACACACACCCCACACACATGGACATGCACACAAATACCCCCAGTGGCAGGGCCAGCATTTGAATCAGGTCTCCTAACTCCAAAACTATGTTTTTTTGCAGAACTTCTGGCCCAACACATTAATTAAACAACTATCATGTTCATTATCAATAGAATGCTCATGTTCATGTCACATGAATCAAATAGAGCACTAGTGAATTTCAGTGATTTGCACCTGTTGCGAGACATAAAAATTCTGAAAATAAGGCTTCTTCTATCTCACCAATTTTTGTTTTTTATTTTCGAGAAAACAACCACCACAAACAACCTTGTTTCTTCTGTTCCCCTTGTTTTATGGCCCCAAATTACCCAGCCTACATCAAGGTCATAACTGTATTTCACAGCTAAGTGAATCTTCCACTCAAAATTTATTGCAGCTTCAAGAGTTTGAAGGTTGGTAAAATACCCCGAAACTTGCAGCTGGAGTGAAAATTGCTGAAATTAACATTGTTAGGGTTATAATTCCTCTTCTAGATTTTCCATATGTTTTATGGCCACCATGTAGAGTTTTTATGTTGTTGTTTTTCTTTCTTTCTTTTTTTTATACCGAGTGGTAATGATGGATGCATCTGGCATTGCTAATGAGTTCTATATATGTCTGGTGCTGAACATGATGAAAGATAATCCTGAGACATTATATTTTCCACCGATGTGACATTCAGCTTCTTATTATAGATCACTATTTCCATTTGTCTAACTGTCATCTTTAAACGAATTCATTCATTAATTCAGCAAAATTTTATGGGGCATAATAATATATGCTAGATATTGTGCTAGGCATTGGGAACATAAATTTGAATCATAAATATCCCCTTAATTAAAAGAGCACAGTCTAGGAGGAGAAACACTAGCATCAAAAGTTTTATGAATTATTTTTAAAAATTTGCCTCTTAGAGTCTGAGGCTATATTCTCTGCTGTGTGGCATGTATGCTATAAGTTACAGTATGAACTTTAATTTCGCTGACATTTTATATATTTATGTTGAAAGTTTAAGGCTTTATTTATTTTCCCCAAAGGCAGGAAGAGATTCATCACTAGGAAATCAAAATGTTTTTAATTTATACAGGTATAAGTGATTCTAAAGCAGAGTTCACTAAAATGGAAATTATGTAAGTATAGATTTTACCAAGGGGAGGGGTGTCTATTTGTCTACAGGTGCTTAAAATACATTGCCTGATTCATAACAGATGTGCTTTATAACAAATACTTGTTGAGTGAAGGAACTCACTGCTCAACATTGGCCTTGTTGTTTAACTTCGCTGGACAGAGAATGTAACTGTATTCTTGCTCTGCACCTGGACTATTGGATGACGCCAGAGGACCTGATACAGCCCCACAGGCTGATGCCTCTGGACACTCATGGTGTGTGGTCCCCTCTGTGCTGTGGGTATTACCCTCAGCCATTCTGCTTCCCTAGTCCAGTTGTCTCAACTGCTGTCCATGCTGCATCCCTTCTGCACTCCTTGGTGGCACACTGTCCCCATCCTTCACCTGCATATAGTGAGAAGCAAGATATTCTTCCTCCTGTAAGCTCTGGCCCATACCTCCCACCCCCACTGCTGGGGATGCACTCCATGATCCCCTCCTTAGAAGCTGGCTCCTTCCAATAACATTTAAACCTCTTAAAATCCCCTTCCTTTTTCCCTTATTTGTTAAACAAATAAGGGAAAAGGGGAGAAGTGGGAATACAGCCTCCAGCAACTTCTCATTTCCCTTTGGCTAATTCTTTATCCTCTACCCTGCATGAGTAAACATGAAAAAACTGTCTGCATTCCTTGGCCCCTCTTCTTGACCTCTTTAACCCACTTCCAACCCACTTCTCAACCCACTTCCAACCCACTTCTCAACCCACTTCCATCCGGCCTGTCCTTATTTCTCCCCTGAAAGGCCCTTAGCTTCTTTCTTCCCTGAAAGGCCCTTAGCTTGGTGCCCTGCAGTCTCTGGTGGTTATGGATAATCAATGTGTTTCAGTCCTTGGTCTTCCTGACCTCTCTGCACCTCCCTCCGGACTGGGAAAAGTTCCCCTCTCCATAGTTCCAGCTTTGTCCCCATGTTTGTACATCAACAGCTGGTTCAATCATTTGGTTTTGCTGGTTCTTCTTCCAATATCTACCCCTAGTATATAGAGCTTCCTTGGGCTCCTGCTCCAGGCCTTCTGAGTTCCTCACACTGAACACCTTGTATGCAATCTCACCCACATTTGTGGCTTTGTTTTATCATCTATCTCTGTATCCCCAAATTTTTATGTGAGTTTCAGGCCAATGTAGCAAACATTTCAGAGACTACCTCCCCTTGAAAGACCTATGGTCCTCTAAAATAAACATGTAAGGTTATTATGAATTCTCTCAGTGTTTGGGGTCCCTTTGGGCCTCAGATTATTTTAGAATAATTTGAAGACCAATTGGCAAAATCCTAAGAGAAGTTTCCTGGAACTTGGTATCTCTTAACTCTTAAAAATTTAAGTAACATCTTGGCCCAAACACAGTTTAGGAAAAGCTGTTTGTGAAAAGGTTTTAGAAGCCAAGTTTCCAGAAACTCTACTTAATTTCATTTCTTTCACCAAACAACTCAATAGCCATATGGAGGAGACATGTCAATAAATAGTGCTCCAAAATTTCATTTATGGCTACAGAGTATATCCTTGGGAACACTATAATATATTTAGCTTATCTCCATTTTAAAAATATATATCATTTCCAGAAGCTAAAGTTAAAAAAAAAATCCAGCACTAACATATTTGCTTCATTTGGACAACTCTTTCCTTGGAATACACTTCTGGGGGTGGTAAGAGTTTTGTCACAGAGCACATATGGTTCTTAAGGCCCTGTGTGTGTCACCAAGGTGTCCTCAGAGACATGGTGGCAATGCACATTCATGTCAACAGTGTGCAAGAGGGCTTGCTTCCTTACAACCATGCTAACGGGGTATTCTCATTCTGTTTTGAAACCGTTCAGTCAGTCTGTCATCTACTTGTTCCAAGGAACCATTCCAATTTGCCAGAGCTCCTCACAAAGTCAGTTGTTAATAACTAATCATGGTATTTTAAGTGTGTGTGACTACTGCTGAGTATAGCACAACTGCATTCTTGTTCTAAATCCAATTTCCCTTTAAAAAAGCATGTTATTACAAAAGTGGGTGCTGGCAGCACCATCAAACTGGGTTATCATACAAAGGTTGAGTCTTTACAACCATTCATGCTCCTTTTTTCTATACTATATCTTCTGACATCGAGTTTTTCAACCCAAAACATTGCACTCAAGTTAAACAATCAACTCTAAAAGCCAGAATTAGAAAAATCTTACTCCCTAAGCACTTAAAATGAGTATCTACTGTGTAATTCAAATAACTTGAAAAATTAGCTGGGATGAGACATCCAGAGAGAAACTTCAGATAGAAAACAATTAGCCTTGCTCCTCCAGCAGGCAAGAGAATATTGTGGCTTCAATTTTTCTTTTGATTCTATTTAATTCCCTTTCATGGGCAATTATCCTATTAAATTGGCTCTTTTGTTTTGGCATAAGTAACCAAACCCTTCGAGCTCAAGATTGCCTACTTCAAGAGCAAAATTTAGCTCTGTATATTTTTTTCCAGGATTTTTTCAGGCTGCAGAACTTTTGTAGAAGAGAGTTTACTCTAGGCTTTTCTTGGGACCAGACTCGCAGAGACCCTGAGAAGCAAACCCAGGTGTGGGTTTTTGCCAGCAGCCCAGAAAAGAAATTGGTCTTCTTTCTGCACCTCAAATTCCCTTCTGCCAGTGTTTTTTGAGCACTTACTACATAACTGAGAAGTCATTCCTTATCTTAAAAAAAAAGCACAACTGAGGTACCATACATAATAATATACAGAGAAAAAGCTCAGTGGTCTTTGAAATCAGAGAAATCTGGGTTCAATAAAAGATGGCAGCCATTGCCCTCATAGCGGAGTAATTTGTGTTATTTTGGAGAACATGACCAAAGGGCTGGATGCTGATGTTATTGTATTCATGGTAGACAGATCTTTCTAGGGTGTCTGGTGTGTGCGTGTGCATGTGCACACGCACACACACACAAGATATTCAACTGGGCCAAGTAGCCATGAGGTTTTCAGGGATCAAAGCACTGGGAGTTGGACCTCAAATAGTTACTGGAATTATATCCTTGGGAAGGCACCCGGCCAGAGCTAGAAAAGAGATCTTAGCCCATTTAGGCACACCAGGTGCCAGTGAAGCCAACTCCACTATGAAGTTGGATTGCTGATGGGAAGATAATAAGATTCTTTCAAATCAGTGTGAACTTGTCGATGGGAGTTAAGAATTTCATGGTTGGGCCTCAGAGATCTATGCGTCTGTATATAGCAACACAAAAAGCAATTTTTCTGGGGAAGAATTGACTACTTTATGATATTCTCAAAGGAGTTCATCACCCCCAACAAGTGAAACCAAATGCTTGAACTAGAGAATATTCTTCAAGCATTAAAATAGAAACTGGCACAGAGTCAGATTCAAAGAGATATTTTGAAATTTCACACTGCATGGAGTGAACTGGTACGATTTTGCAGGCCACAAACAAGCAGAGGGAATTTAAGGAACTGCTAAAAGGCACTCAGAACCCTTTAAGAGGGACAATTACTTGACCTAATTACTAAAAGAGGGCCTCTGTGACTCTCCAAGCATTTGCAACTGCCCATCACGTTGGATACATCACCTTAAACACTCATTCTTAAATGAAAGAATGGCCATGTGAGTGATGACAGAGCATAATTAATAGGATGTTGGAATGAAAAAGTAGCTTTTGAAAGTTAAAATGTGCAGCCCATTGTCAGCTAGCTTCTTCCCAGTTCCACTGAGCAGCATCACTCAAATGCTATTGATTCTTACTTTGCTATTTTGCTTACTTTGCAAATAGGTCACTATGGATGGAGGACTGTGGAGTTGCCCTAGAGAAGCAAACCAAAATAAGTAAACACAGATAGTCCACCAAAGACAAGAAACAGATCTATCAATTCAAACAAAATCTTTTTTTAAAAAAAAGTAATATTCTGAGGTCATTTAATGTAGAGAGATTCTTGTGTAATTCAGTATATCTTCAGGACATGATTATAGAATTATGCTATAAAGTTCTTGGAGTATGTCTCTTTAAAAATACCATTGGCTACTCTGTGCATTTGGACATTTTTGGGGAGACTAATGCATGTCTCTTAACCTCTTCAGGTACACTGCTTTCTCCATGGCTAATTTCAAATATATAAAATGATACTAGTGTACAGGGGATAGAAATTTTCAGTGTTGCTTAAGAATCAAATATAAGAGTTATCAGAAAGCAGATTTTAGTGGATGGAACTGGAGGATATTATGCTAAGTGAAATAAGTTACTCAGAGAAAAGCAATTATATGATTTCACTCATATGTGGAAATTAAGGAACAAAAGAGAGGCTCATAGGTAAGGGAGGGAAAATGAAATAAGATGAATTCAGAGAGGAAGACAAACTATAAGAGACCCTTAACTATAGGAAACAAATAAGGTTGCTGGAGGGGAGGTGAGTGGGAGATGGCATAACTGAGTGATGGTCATTAAGGAGGGAACTTGATGGAATGAGCATTGGGTGTTATATGCAGTTGATGAATCACTAAATTCTACTTCTGAAACTAATAGTACACTATATGTTAATTAATTGAATTAAAATAAAAATAAACTGAAGAGGGAAAAAAAGGAAATAAGATTTTATTTGTATATAGGAAAGTAGTTTTTACTAATTGGCATTAACTTGCTGGAAAACAGGTTAGTTTCTAAAATAGTGAGCTCATAGTTTGCAAAGGAGTTCAAACAAGGTATGACAAATTATCAGGGATGTTGTAAAAATGATTTTTACATCACTTTGGAATTTAAAGTAGCAAAACAGATCCAGATTCTGTAATGCAGGAGGTTTGTGCAAACAAGTACAAGAAGATTTCCTTACCAAGCCCTTATAAAATTCCACATTTAGTTTTAATATCTATGCACTCCTCCTGGTGGGTGATTCTTATCTGCTGGGATGGCCAGTAGGAGGGAGGAACGGTATCGAAGATCATCAACAGGTTGCCCACTTCATAATGAAGAGCCCAATGACACAGAGGCTTCTACTTCTGCACATTGCCCTGGTCAATCTTCAGGGTCCTGTAGAGATGAGATGGGATGTAACACGTAAATATAGACCCCAGCTAGAATCAAATTCTAGCTGGGGTCTATAGAAACTAAGAAAAACAAATAAAAAGAAAATTGCTCATGGTTTACGATCTACCAGGAACTCTAAAAAGGGATGATGGCAAACCACAAAATACTCCCCACTATCACCATGGTTAGAATGGAAGATCAGAGCTTGGGCTGAGAGGAGTCCACCAGTATGGTATCAATCAGTCTTTGAAAGCCTGGGAGTTGGTGAAATGGGTACTCCAGGATGGGTGGCTCTGACAGTACAGAAAGGGAGGGCCCTCTGTGGGTAAACTTTCTTATCCTATAGCAGAAGTGCAGCAACTTTTCAGGAGATTCACTTATCCTGCCCCTAAACCACACCACGTTAGCAACTCATAAAAAAATGCTGTCTCTTCCTTTTTGATCTCTGTATTCCTAGATCGACTCCCTTGTTCTCTTAATAGTAGAATACTGAATGCATCCATCAAGCTGCAGTGTTTGCCATTCTTGGAATAGTCCACACCTGCTTGATCATCCAGCCACTTCATACATAATCTTGCCTTTTGCTTAGAGCCCTGCCTCCATTCCACTATCACCACCACAGGCAGAAATATCAGGAATATGCACTCCCAAGGTCAGTTTCCTTTCTGAGATGATAACTTCTCACTCTGCCTTGTAATTATGGGTTAATCTGTGCTCTCACCCATTCACTGGAAGCTTCAAGAAAGCCCTGATATATTCATCTCTGTATCTATAGGGCCTGGAATATGCCTGCCACATAGTAATTGCTAAGTAAATAATTCTGACTAAATGAACCAGGAAGAGAGCAAAGTTCCTTTTTGAAAGGTGCGTGTTGTTCTTTCCCACTGACTGCTGGTGCTAACTTCCTGTCTGTGCAGATGGCATCCTCGGAGACAGGAGAGGCAGAGAAAGCCATCTCCCCTACTGATGGCCTGGAAAACTCTTGCCCAGACCAGGCATCAGAAGCATGAACTTCCACCTTTTCCTCTGGGCAATGGTGTTAACGGATGGGCAGAAGAAATAAGGCAATAAGCTTCTACAAACACAAGATTTATTAACTTCACTAACGTTAACTGTAATCAGCTCAAGAAACCGCAGCCTGGAACTTGCCCTGTAGTTCTCACAACGAACTTGGGTTTATGTATTTCCTAAATAAAAATTAAATTACATTAAATAAAATTTAAAAAGCCCTTCTTCTTCCATTGCTACCTGTTCTCACTCCACGCAGGTTCCTGCTCAGATTAGATGTGCGCAGGTGCTTGCTCCAGTCACCAGATTGTCCTGGAGGAGTGGAGACGGAACGTTTTACTCTGCTTTCATTTGGCACTTGCAAAGTCTTTCCCTTCTCGCTGATTTTGTCCCTAATTTTCCAAGGCTGTCATTTTTATGTAATTAGAATTCTACATTGATCCAGATATCACTTTGCAGTCTATCCTATAGACAGCCATAGATGTTAAACTGAGTCATCTAATTTATTCCTTCCCACGTGTTTTGGGCTCTTTTTCTTTCTTTTTGTGTGCACAAGGCAAATTGGTTAGATTAACGTTTTTCTAAACTATGAATTGAATTTGGTCATTCTGATACATTTGTGAACTTTACTTCTACTCATTTTGCTCCCCAAAGGTTCGCAAATGCTAGTGCATGATAAAATTCTCACCGGACTGTGAAAACCGAGAAGAATACGGACAAATATGCATGTGCATGCATGTGTGTATGTGCTATAGGTGCCATAAATTTGCCAGTGCTGTTTTCTTATTGCAGATAACCTTCGCCGCTTTTCAAATTGTGGTCCTAAATTGTCTCGTCTTTTATGTAACACAGGGCTTTTGTAGATAGGACTAGTCTTTAAAAATATCTTTACTCGAAAAAAAATCTGGCAATTTGCTGTCAGCTTTTTTGTTACTTTGTTTGTTAAAATTATATTGATTTAGGGATCCCAAACTGGAAAGCTCTGACTAATAACATCACTGTTTAATTCCAAGAACTATAGAACCACTAAATCATAGAGCTGAGGGGGTACTATTCATCATCTAGTTGTGCTATCACACCACCAACAGAGAGGGAAGTGAGGCCCAAGGTGGGGGAGCCCCTTGCTCAGAGGTAGCTGGTAAGAAAAAACAAATCGGAGCAAAGACTTGAACCCCCAATATCCTAGGTCAATTGCTGTTCTCTTCCCCACTGGCCCACAGCACCCCCTCCCACTTTACTTGTTTTTTTGCTTGTTTGTCTATTTTGTATTGAAGCATAGTTGACACACAATTATAGATGAGTTTCAGTGACACAACATTGTGACTCAGCATTTACACACATCAGCAATTGATGGCCATGATAAATGAAGCTACTGTTTTTCACTGATAAAAGAGTTACCTTGACAGGGAACTATAGTGGAGTCGTTCTATCTTGTTTATTCACGTTTACAACTGAATTTTCCAGAAATCTCAGAGGGTTCATATTCAATATTTCTAAGGTGAGAAACATTGCAAGTATCTGGCAAAAAGGCATCTCTTTCCTTGGAACTGAATGCATAATTGAGGATTTCACACTTCCACATTATTCAGTCTTAATCTTCAGTTGAACTTAGTAAAATATTGCTTTGATCGGGATAGGTTCACATATTGTTCTATGACTTCCCAACCATAATTAGATTCCTTGGGCACTGCGGGAGTTCTAATTGCAAGTGCAGAGCAATTTCAAACTCAGCCACTCGTGTTGTCCATGTTGAAAGCCCTTTTTAAAGGAGGAAGAAAAAAAAAAAAGAGTCCTTTCATTCCTGGGTAAATTTCAAAAGCTAACATGATGTCATCATCACTTTTCCTCCCATAATTTCCAGAAGGCCTGAGCAGCCTATGCAGATCTCCATCATTTCCCTCCTAAAGGTTTCAGAAATAACATATTATAGATAAGCTTAATAAAACTGCCAGAGACCCTAAAGAAGTGGATTGGATTTCTGAGGAAAAGAGTGAGATGGCACATGTCTATCAATCGGGATAATGTCATGTATTTTTTCAGCTCAGGGTTTGACTGGACTTAAAGGTTTGCTTCAAGGCGTGGTCCATTGAGAGGTTTATCATGGAATCTTAATACTTAAATTTAATCCTCTCATTATGCAGATAGCTGATTAAAGATAACAGCCTGGCAGTCTCATCCCCTGGGGTCTGCTACTGTTTTGCCATTGCCTACTTGGTTTTCTTGAGCAGGTGCTTTGTTTCTCTGTACCTTTGTACTTTCATGCATTGGAAGTAAGGATTGAAAATACTGGCCTAACTCACAGGATTCTGTGTTGATAAAGTGATGTTAGATGTGGGAACATGCTATATAAATGAAAACCCCACCAGGGGGCACCTGGCTGGCTCAGTCAGTAGAGCATGCTACTCTTGATTCTGGAGTTGTAGGTTTGATGCTCACATTGGGTGTAGAGATTACTTGAAACCTTGCCTGAATACAAGTTGGTAAAATTATAGTAACAAGAGAAAGCATATTCAGAGCTCATTACATGCCAGGTAATTAAATGCTTCATGCATTGTAATGCCTTTATTCCCCACAATAGCGCAGTGACTGGGGACCCTATTGTCCCAAGTTTATAAATAAGGAAGCTGAGAAGAGAGAGAACTTACTTGCCTGAAATTACACAGCTGTTCAGTGGAGTTTGGTTTTGAACCCAAGCAGTCTGGACGCAGAGCCTGGTATGTTATATGGCTCCCGATGTAGACATCAGTGACTGAAAGAAAGGAAGGGATGCCTCAGTGGAAATGGCACTTTAGACTAATGAGGAGGAACATTTGTGTTGGCTCAGGTTGAAGTGTGTCCCCTTAGAAGTTATATATTGAAGTCCTAACCACCAATACCTTGGAATGTTACATTATTTTGAAATAGAGTCATTGCAGAGGTAAATGCTTCTGATGAGGTCTTAATGAAGTGGTATGGGCTCCTAATCCAACAGGACTGGTGTCTTTATCAAAAGGGAAAATTTGGAGATAGACGTGCATACACAAAGAACACCATATAAAGATTAGAGCTTTGCTGCCACAAACCAAGGAACCGCCAGAGGCTAGGAGAGACCTGGAACACATCCTTTCCTAGAACCCTCTAGAGGGCTCATGGCCCTGCAGTCACCACACTCTCACCCACATAAGCCTCCAGAGAATTGCTAAACAATACTCGGCTGGTGGTACTTTGGCATGATTTTTGGCATGATAGCCCTAGAAAACTAATGAATACATAGATGCATATGGTTTATGAAAATTAGCTTTGTGATTTATTATTATTATTTTTAATTTATGATAGTCACAGAGAGAGAGAGAGAGAGGCAGAGACACAGGCAGAGGGAGAAGCAGGCTCCATGCATCGGGAGCCCGACGTGGGATTCGATCCCGGGTCTCCAGGATCGCGCCCTGGGCCAAAGGCAGGCGCCAAACCGCTGCGCCACCCAGGGATCCCAGCTTTGTGATTTATTTACTCATCCTTTGGAAAACCCATTGAGAGAGGGGTATTTGTAGGGTGCGCATGGGTCTGAGTGCAGTGTAGGCCAAAATGAATGGACAGGAGGCCATTGACTTCCAGGGACAGTGATTCTGTGCTCTCCCCAGTCCATCTGTGAAAGCAAAACTGAGTGTTTTCCATGGAAGTCACAATGAGGGCACTCAGCATTAGCTCAGGGAAAGCTAAGAAGACCCAGACTTTTGGTCCTGCTCTTAATCACAGAAAAGAAAATGTACTCTTCCCTTGACTTCTTGGCTTTCTTCTGACATTCGAGGACATTACTTCTCAGTGACCTCTGCAGCCATCTTATCTGGGCCAATCTCTGTAATGCTGGAGTTTCTCAGGCTTAGTTCCAGGACAGGTAAATTCTCATTGTATGTACCTTCCTGGTGACTGTCCTTACCTATGGTTTAGATGACCCCTTTGAAGCCATTCTTGCATACAATACTGGTTAAAAATCTTTAGTGTGACTGCCTGTGTGAGCTTGAGGGTTGATTTCTTGACTCCTCTGTACCTCATTTTCTCCATTTGTAAAGGAGAGGTAAAAATGGTGTATTCTTTATAAAGTTTTGGGAGGACTGAATGAAGTATTACATAACTAACATATTACATAATATAATACATATTATTATAATACACACTGTACAAAGAAAGACAATCATGAAGTCGTAGAGTTTAAAATCTTGGAGTAAACATAGACAAATATATAAACCACATATATGCAAATATGGGTTAAGAAATAGAAAAAAAATAAACAAGAGAAAGAGTGTCAGGTGTGGGAAGCACCTGCTGGGGTGCTCATAGAGGGTCTCTCTGAAAAGGACCAAGGTGAGAAAATCCCTTGGCACAGGAAACATAACCCCTCATGGACTGCCTTGTGGCTGGAGAAGGGCCAGAGAGAGGCCTTCTAAACTGTGGGTTCTGGCATTCAGGTGGTTTTTAAATGCAACAAAATTGATTACTCGGCACCAATTAAACACCTGCTGTTTTAGCCTGGTTGTCTAAAAAACAGTGGAGCTAGGTATGGCTTCCTAATAAGTTGCTTGTTGTTTTCCCAAGACAAATTCAGGGCGTAGGAGACTGCAAGTCATTGGAACAGTTTTGCCTATTGGCGAAGGGATTTTTTCAGATTGTTCCCCAAAGTCTTCTTCTGGCTACCGTTCATTTCCCCTATTTTGATTTCTCTACTGTTTCTTTTCTTTCCTTTTGCTATTCCAATCTTGCCAAAATGTCTGTTTTCATACTTTGAAAAGTTTAGTTTTTGGTTTAGATGATCACCCATTCTACTGTTTTCCTTATAAACAAAGAAATTAGTTTCTGTTTAGAGTTTTATTGTTTCCTTTCTCGTACTTTCTTTGGCCTTATTTTCTTGTTGTTGCTGGCTCTCATTTTAACTTCTTTGTCCAATGCTTAGTTTGCAATATGCAATCTTTTTATTTTCTAGTATATGTATATATATTATACCTTTTCTCTATATGTTAGCTAATCTCATAAGTTTTGAAATTTAATTATTTCATTTCACTTATTCCTAATTACTTGTAAATATTTGTGTTTTCTAGTAGAATTTTTTTGTTGTTGTTATAAAGATATTATTTTCAAGCTTTTTTTTTTCTGGTTTTAAGTCTGCTTCTAAGTGTAGCTTTCTGTTGTTTTCTGGTAATGTATTTCATTAGGGTTAGAGAATGTTGCCCAAAAGAGATTATTTTTTGGCAGTTGTCAAGACTTTATGGTCAATTTCTGTTTCTTTTTTTTCTCTAATAAATCTTTCATCACTGTGAAAAGGAGCTGCTGAATCCAAAATCATACAACTGATTTGTCTGTGTTGTGCCTTTTTCATTTTTTTAGACTACAAGGAATTCTCAGCTTGAGCAGGAAAGTCTGACATAGCCTTGCCAATTTGTCCATTTCTACAGCTTTCAAGATGTGTTTCTTCACTTCACCTGAAGACTGAAGGTTGACAAGTTTCAAAACCTGTTAATTGGTTTATTATGAGCACCAGCCTTTGGGGATCTCATTTGCATGTTTTCATGAATTTTTGCTGGTGTTCAGGTCCTTACTGCAAAATTAAATGTAATCTTGGCCATAGATTTTGTCCACTCCCATCCTTGTATGCTTAATTGGAGCAGATTAAAAAGGAAAAAAATAAAATAAACTATTTCTTGAAAAATAAACTGTCAGGGAAGGGTTGCTTGGCTGTTTTGTGGAGGCTTTTAATTAAAGTAGTTGCTGCGTGGGTAATGCCAGAAGTTCCACGTGGGTTCTGAGTGGGCCTCTGAAAACGGCCTGTTATGTTTCTACTAAGGAGTAAGGATTACTGGCAGGTTTATAATCCCGAAGCAGAAGAGATGTCATCTTAGAGACTTGCAGGAAGTAGCCCAAACATGGACCAAGAAGACGGCGACCTGTATGAGTCAGGAGAACAACTTTAAAAAATTTAGTTTCAATGATAAAAAAAGTAGACTTGTTAGTTCAATTTCAGGCACTGTTCTAGATGCTAGGAATGGAGCCATGAACCATCATGAATAGACATATTTGTTGGGTGTGAGTAAATGCTAAGGTGAAAAATAAAAATAATGAAAGGGACAGAGCTGGATGGTGGAAGATCGATGAGGGGATGTTGGTCTGGAAAGTCTTCATTATAAAGATGACATTTGAGCAGAGGTCCAAATAAAATTTGAAAACATAAAAACTTTCTGGGGGATTCCAGGATGTTAAATGTGAACTCAGAAAAGCTCCTTGCATTAATGGTGGTTTACCCCATCTCTACTGCCAGTGGATAGGGCAGGGCCATACCCATGCCATCAGACCCTGGACGGGGAACAGAAATCTGGCCACAGAGACCATCTGGGCACTTGCTGGTGGTGCTTTCCCTGTCCTCCTATCTCAGCATTAGTCCTGAGGTACACATTCACTGGTGCTTAGTACTTTTGTAACGTTTTAAAAAAACTCTTGCAAATGCAGCGCTCATTCTGCTTCTCATTACCACTTTCCAGATCATTTCTTACTTGCTTATGCTAAAGCTAAAACTACCTGCTTCTTGTCTTAATCTGTTCAGGCTTTGGGTAACAAAGCACCACAGACTGGGTGGCTTATAAAAACAAAAATTTATATCTCACAGGTCTGGAGGCTGGAAGTCATAGATTGAGGCACCCCGGGCAGATTCAGGGTCTGGTGAAAGTCCACTTCCTGGTTGGCCACCTTGTCTTCTCTCTGAGTCCTCATGCGGTAGAACAGGCAAGGGAGCTCTCTTCTGTAAGTGCATTCATAAGGGCTCCACCCTCATGACCTAATCACCTCCCAATAGTCCTACCTGTTTGGGAATTAGGTTTCATCAAATGAATTTGGGGAAGGAAACAAATACTTAATCTCTAGCAATGGTATTGCTCTGAGTCCTCCTTACTCATTTCCTTGTTCAAAGCAGCTGCAAGCCTATCAGAAGCAAAATCTTATCATAAGATATTGTGTCAAGGGACTGGAAGAGATGAGTCTTTTCTAAAGCGAGGGGGCTCGGGAAAATAATGCTCTTTACACCAATCAGATGGCAGGGACAATTTCTGACTCGTCTTTATGTCTCTAAGAGCACTCAGCACAGTGCCTAGCACCTACTAGATGCTGAATAAAGACTTTGAACTCCAATTCTCAATGGATCCCTAATTCCTAGCAACCAATTAGACCAGAGAGGTTTATTTTTCAACCTGTCAGAATCCAAGGTGCCAAAGTAAACCAATGCTGTTATTCAACAAACATCTTTCCTTAAAGAGTTCCCAAATAGACTGCCGACATACACCAATGGACTCACTTTCTAAATTGGTGCTGTGTGTCACAGGCTATATATGTGTGCTCAGAAGCATGAAAACTGGTTAACTGCCCACCAAGATACCAAGGGCTTTGGATTAGCAGGTCAAGTCCCAGATACAAAATGTTGACACAGACTGCCCTGAAACAATCTCCTCTTTAAGCACCTGCCTCAGCACATTAAGATCCAAGAAGACAGGTGAGATCTGAGAAATCATTAGCTCAGTTATGTTGAGGACTAATTCATTTTCCTGCTTTTAGTCCGAAAAGGGCAAGATTCCTTTGTCCTCTGAGGCTTCAAGTGTTCTCTGGAGTCAAAGGGACTCCTACATTATGCGATGCATTGGGACAGCTCCCACATCTGACATTTACTCCTTAGGCCATATCTTGTCCCCTCTCACAGTCCTGCCTACCCAAACCTCACACATGGGTCTAGAACAGAGAGGTGTCTAAGGTGGGCCTGGGCATAATGCAAAAATCTATAACCTGAAGGTAGGCTCAAAGTAATTATTTTCTTTGTGGAAGTGAGCATATAACATCTAGCCCCTAAGGTTGTTTTAAGAATTCTGTATAAGAATACCACCATTACACTCTATGTATCTATGAGTTTAATTATTTTAACTTTCTCACAGAAGTGGAATCAGGCAGTAATCATTCCTCTGTGACTGGCTTACTGCACTTGGCATAGGATCCTTCAGGTTCATCCACTTTGTCACATATGGCCGTATTTCCCTCTTTTTAAGGAAGAATGGCATATCATTCTTGAATGAATAAAAATTCATATATTTAATATATGTGTGTATGTGTGTGTGTGCACATGTATATATATACATTATACATTATATTATACATTATATATATTCACATTTTTAAACCCATTTGTAAGTCAGGAGATAAAATTGGGAGGATGCTAATCAATGCTTATAAAGATTCAATTATGCAAAATAAATAGGTCTAGAGATTTTTCAAACAAGATACAGAAGGCATGAATAAGAAAGGGATTGACACATTCGCCTATGTTAGAAATTAAAATTTATGTCATAAAAATATCCTACTATAAACAAAGTAAATAGAAAATTGACAGCCCCAGAGAGTGGGTGGGAGAGAGTGATTGATTATATATAAATATATGAAATCATTCACTTTTTTATATGACTTAGTTTTATCCATATGTATTCCAAAAGAATATATATTTAGGTAAATTTCATAAAAGGGTGCCATGGTAGACATAATACTGGGTACTTCTTTTTTCCAATGAAGATTATATTGCTAAGATATAATCATGTTGATATGTGTCACCATGCTTAATTTAGACTGCTGTATACTATTCCATTGTATGACTATTATTCACACAACTCATTCCTCCTCTCCTCTACTAATGACTTGTATGTATGTATGTATTTATTTATTTTTAATCTTTTTAAGATTTTATTTATTTATTCATGAGAGACACACACAGAGAGAGAGAGAGAGAGAGGCAGAGACACAGCAGAGGGAGAAGCAGGCTCCATGCAGGGAGCCCAATGTGGGACTCGATCCCAGGTCTCCAGGACCATGCCCCAGGCTGAAGGCGGCACCAAACCGCTGAGCCATCTGGCCTGCCCAATGACTTACATTTAGATTGTTTTTTGCTATTGGAATATTGCTGTTATAAACACTTGTGTATATTATTACTGATATAAAGAAGTACTTAATAGTTTTCTTAGATTTATGTCTGGGAATAGAGTACATGGTTTGTAGTATTTGCACATGTACAGTTTGATGAAAGTGTCATACTTTCAATTCACTCTTCCACCAGTCATGAAAATTCATATAGTCTTCAAAATTTAGTTTTATCTAATTTTTTAGTATTTTTTCCAATCAAATGAATATAATTTATACCTATTGAATGCATTTTCATGAACATTAAAAGAGGTTGAATGTCTTCTTATATATTTATTGAGCATTAATTCCTCCTCTTTGAAATTCCTGCTTATATTTTGTGTCGATTTTTGTATTGGGTAATTTGTTTTCGTTATTGTAGTTTTTATTCCATAGGAGTCCTTCACTAGTTGTGTGTCTTGTATTCATCTCTTCCCTGTTTATACCTTTCCTTTCTACCTTTAATATCCTTTTGATAATGACAATTTAATTTCATTATACCTTGATTTACTCTTTCTTTTTTTATTTTTATTTTTATTTTTTTTTTAAATTAACTTTTATTGGTGTTCAATTTACCAACATACAGAAAAACACCCAGTGCTCATCCCGTCAAGTGTCCACCTCAGTGCCCGTCACCCATTCCCCTCCAACACCCGCCCTCCTCCCCTTCCACCACCCCTAGTTCGTTTCCCCGAGTTAGGAGTCTTTATGTTCCGTCTCCCTTCCTGATATTTCCCAACGTTTCTTTTCCCTTCCTTTATATTCCCTTTCACTATTATTCATATTCCCCAAATGAATGAGAACATACACTGTTTGTCCTTCTCCGATTGACTTATTTCACTCAGCATAATACCCTCCAGTTCCATCCACGTTGAAGCAAATGGTGGGTATTTGTCGTTTCTAATTGCTGAGTAATATTCCATTGTATACATAAACCACATCTTCTTTATCCAGTCATCTTTCGATGGACACCGAGGCTCCTTCCACAGTTTGGCTATTGTGGCCATTGCTGATAGAAACATCGGGGTGCAGGTGTCCCGACGTTTCATTGCATCTGAATCTTTGGGGTAAATCCCCAACAGTGCAATTGCTGGGTCGTAGGGCAGGTCTATTTTTAACTCTTTGAGGAACCTCCACACAGTTTTCCAGAGTGGCTGCACCAGTTCACATTCCCACCAACAGTGTAAGAGGGTTCCCTTTTCTCCGCATCCTCTCCAACATTTGTTGTTTCCTGCCTTGTTAATTTTCCCCATTCTCACTGGTGTGAGGTGGTATCTCATTGTGGTTTTGATTTGTATTTCCCTGATGGCAAGTGATGCAGAGCATTTTCTCATGTGCTTGTTGGCCATGTCCATGTCTTCCTCTGTGAGATTTCTCTTCATGTCTTTTGCCCATTTCATGATTGGATTGTTTGTTTCTTTGGTGTTGAGTTTAGTAAGTTCTTTATAGATTTTGGAAACTAGCCCTTTATCTGATATGTCATTTGCAAATATCTTCTCCCATTCTGTAGGTTGTCTTTTAGTTTTGTTGACTGTATCCTTTGCTGTGCAAAAGCTTCTTATCTTGATAAAGTCCCAATAGTTCATTTTTGCTTTTGTTTCTTTTGCCTTTGTGGATGTATCTTGCAAGAAGTTACTGTGGCCAAGTTCAAAAAGGGTGTGGCCTATGTTCTCCTCTAGGATTTTGATGGAATCTTGTCTCACATTTAGATCTCTCATCCATTTTGAGTTTATCTTTGTGTATGGTGAAAGAGAGTGGTCCAGTTTCATTCTTCTGCATGTGGATGTCCAATTTTCCCAGCACCATTTATTGAAGAGACTGTCTTTCTTCCAATGGATAGTCTTTCCTCCTTTATCGAATATTAGATGACCGTACATTTCAGGGTCCACTTCTGGGTTCTCTATTCTGTTCCATTGATCTATGTGTCTGTTTTTGTGCCAGTACCACACTGTCTTGATGACCACAGCTTTGTAGTACAACCTGAAATCTGGCATTGTGATGCCCCCAGCTATGGTTTTCTTTTTTAAAATTCCCCTGGCTATTCGGGGTCTTTTCTGATTCCACACAAATCTTAAAATAATTTGTTCTAACTCTCTGAAGAAAGTCCATGGTATTTTGATAGGGATTGCATTAAACGTATAAATTGCCCTGGGTAACACTGACATTTTTACAATATTAATTCTGCCAATCCATGAGCATGGAATATTTTTCCATCTCTTTGTGTCTTCCTCAATTTCTTTCAGAAGTGTTCTATAGTTTTTAGGGTATAGATCTTTTACCTCTTTGGTTAGGTTTATTCCTAGGTATCTTATGCTTTTGGGTGCAATTGTAAATGGGATTGACTCCTTAATTTCTCTTTCTTCAGTCTCATTGTTAGTGTATAGAAATGCCATTGATTTCTGGGCATTGATTTTGTATCCTGCCACGCTACCAAATTGCTGTATGAGTTCTAGCAATCTTGGGGTGGAGGCTTTTGGGTTTTCTATGTAGAGTATCATGTCATCGGCGAAGAGGGAGAGTTTGACTTCTTCTTTGCCAATTTGAATGCCTTTAATGTCTTTTTGTTCTCTGATTGCTGAGGCGAGGACTTCCAGAACTATGTTGAACAGCAGTGGTGAGAGTGGACATCCCTGTCTTGTTCCTGATCTTAGGGGAAAGGCTCCCAGTGCTTCCCCATTGAGAATGATATTTGCTGTGGGCTTTTCGTAGATGGCTTTTAAGATGTCGAGGAAAGTTCCCTCTATCCCAACACTCTGAAGGGTTTTGATCAGGAATGGATGCTGTATTTTGTCAAATGCTTTCTCTGCATCTAATGAGAGTATCATATGGTTCTTGGTTTTTCTCTTGCTGATATGATGAATCACATTGATGGTTTTACGAGTGTTGAACCAGCCTTGTGTCCCAGGGATAAATCCTACTTGGTCATGGTGAATAATTTTCTTAATGTGTTGTTGGATCCTATTGGCTAGTATCTTGTCGAGAATTTTTGCATCCATGTTCATCAGGGATATTGGTCTGTAATTCTCCTTTTTGGTGGGGTCTTTGTCTGGTTTCGGAATTAAGGTGATGCTGGCCTCGTAGAACGAATTTGGAAGTACTCCATCTCTTTCTATCTTTCCAAACAGCTTTAGTAGAATAGGTATGATTTCTTCTTTAAACGTTTGATAGAATTCCCCTGGGAAGCCATCTGGCCCTGGACTCTTGTGTCTCGGGAGGTTTTTGATGACTGCTTCAATTTCCTCCCTGGTTATTGGCCTGTTCAGGTTTTCTATTTCTTCCTGCTCCAGTTTTGGTAGTTTGTGGCTTTCCAGGAATGCGTCCATTTCTTCTAGATTTCCTAATTTATTGGCGTACAGCTGTTCATAATATGTTTTTAAAATCGTTTGTATTTCCTTGGTGTTGGTAGTGATGTCCCCTTTCTCATTCATGATTTTATTAATTTGAGTCTTCTCTCTCTTCTTTTTAATAAGGTTGGCTAATGGTTTATCTATCTTATTAATTCTTTCAAAGAACCAACTCCTGGTTCTGTTGATCTGTTCCACAGTTCTTTTGGTCTCGATATCATTGAGTTCTGCTTGAATTTTAATTAACTCTCTTCTTCTGCTGGGGGTGGGGTCTATTTGTTGCTTTTTCTCTAGTTCCTTTATGTGTAAGGTGAGCTTTTGAATTTGAGATCTTTCCAGTTTTTGAATGGATGCTTGTATTGCGATGTATTTCCCCCTCAGGACTGCTTTTGCTGCATCCCAAAGATTTTGAACGGTTGTATCTTCATTCTCATTAGTTTCCATGAATCTTTTTAATTCTTCCTTAATTTCCTGGTTGACCTTTTCATCTTTTAGCAGGATGGTCCTTAACCTCCACGTGTTTGTGGTCCTTCCATACTTCTTGTTGTGATTAAGTTCTAATTTCAAGGCATTATGGTCTGAGAATATACAGGGGACTATCCCGATCTTTTGGTATCGGTTCAGACCCGATTTGTGACCCAGTATGTGGTCTATTCTGGAGAAAGTTCTATGTGCACTTGAGAAGAATGTGTATTCAGTTGAGTTTGGATGTAAAGTTCTGTAGATATCTGTGAAATCCATCTGGTCCAGTGTATCATTTAAAGCTCTCGTTTCTTTGGAGATGTTGTGCTTAGAAGACCTATCCAGGGTAGAAAGAGCTAGATTGAAGTCACCAAGTATAAGTGTATTATTATCAAGGTATTTCTTGAGTTTGGTTATTAATTGGTTTAAATATTTGGCAGCTCCCACATTCGGGGCATATATATTGAGGAGTGTTAAGTCCTCTTGTTGGATAGATCCTTTGAGTATGAGATAGTGTCCCTCTTCATCTCTCACTATAGTCTTCGGGGTAAATTTTAATTTATCTGATATAAGGATGGCAACCCCTGCTTTCTTTTGAGGACCATTTGAATGGTAAATGGTTCTCCAACCTTTTATTTTCAGGTTGTAGGTGTCCTTCTGTCTAAAATGAGTCTCTTGTAGACAGCAAATAGATGGGTCCTGCTTTTTTATCCAGTCTGAAACCCTGCGCCTTTTGATGGGGTCATTAAGCCCGTTCACATTTAGAGTTACTATTGATAGATATGAGTTTAGTGTCATCATATCTATTCAGTCCTTGTTTTTGTGGATTGTTCCACTGAACTTCTTCTTAAAGGGGAATTTTAAGAGTCCCCCTTAAAATTTCTTGCAGAGCTGGTTTGGAGGTTACATATTCTTTCAGTTCCTGCCTGTCTTGGAAGCTCTTTATCTCTCCTTCCATTTTGAATGAAAGCCTTGCTGGGTAAAGTATTCTTGGTTGCATGTTCTTTTCATTTAGGACCCTGAATATATCCTGCCAGCCCTTTCTGGCCTGCCAGGTCTCTGTGGAGAGGTCTGCTGTTACCCTAATATTCCTCCCCATAAAAGTCAGGGACTTTTTTTCTCTTGCTGCTTTAAGGATCTTCTCCTTATCTTTGGAATTTGCAAGCTTCACTATTAAATGTCGAGGTGTTGAACGGTTTTTGTTGATTTTAGGGGGGGATCTCTCTATTTCCTGGATCTGAATGCCTGTTTCCCTTCCCAGATTCGGAAAGTTTTCAGCTAGGATTTGTTCAAATACATATTCTGGCCCTCTGTCCCTTTCGGCGCCCTCGGGAACCCCAATTAAACGTAGGTTTTTCTTCCTCAGGCTATCATTTATTTCCCTTAATCTATCCTCATGGTCTTTTAATTGCCTGTCTCTTTTTTCCTCAGTTTCCCTCTTTGCCATCAACTTGTCTTCTATGTCACTCACTCGTTCTTCCACCTCGTCAAGCCTCGTCGTTAGGACTTCTAGCTTGGATTGCATCTCATTTAATTGATTTTTAATTTCTGCCTGATTGGATCTAAATTCTGCAGTCATGAAGTCTCTTGAGTCCTTTATGGTTTTTTCTAGAGCCACCAGTAGCTGTAAAATAGTGCTTCTGAATTGGCTTTCTGACATTGAATTGTAATCCATATTTTGTAACTCTGTGGGAGAGTGGGCTGTTTCTGATTCTTTTTTTTGAGGTGAGGTTTTCCTTCTAGTCATTTTGCTCAGTGCAGAGTGGCCAAAAACAAGTTGTACTGGGAAAAGGAGAAAAAGAGAGAGAAGGAAAGAAAAGAGAAAAAGAAAAAAGAGAAAGAAGAAAAAATAGGGGAAAAAGAGAAGAAAAAGAAAGAAAAAGAAAGAAAGGAGAAAAAAGAAAAAAAAGGGGGGGGTGGGGGAAGCAATCAGAAATCAAGAAGAAAGAGAGAGAAAAAAAAAAGCACAAAACAAAACAAAACAAAAACAAAAACAAAAACAAAAAAACAAACAAACAAAAAAAAACCACGGGGGAGTATCTTCTGATTCTGTGTACTTTAAGTCCCTTGACTTCCCTGGAACTGGTCCGTGTCGCTGGTCTTCTGGGGGAGGGGCCTGCTGTGCTGATTCTCAGGTGTTAGCACTTGGGGGAGCTGCTCTGCCCCTGCCTGGTGCAGGGCTCAGTGGGGGTTGTTCACCCCGTGAGGCCCCGGGAGGAAGCCACAGTGGCGGGGGCAGCTCTGGGGCCCTGGAGTCAGCCCCCGCAGTAGCTCCGGGGCTCTCCGTCTGCAGGGCCTGGGGGCTCCGGGGCGGGGCCGCTGATCTGCTCAGTTCCAGGCAGGAGCGTCCTCGCTGTCCTGGGCCCTCCCGGCCTCTGCCTGTCCCGGGGGAGGCCGGATCCTGGGCTGTGTCCCGGCGCCCTGTGCTCCGGGGCCTGCGCTGTTGGATTCGCGCTCCCGGCGGTGCAGCCCCCTCCGCGGAGCCGCTGCCCGAGCCCCTCCGAGCTGTTCCCGGAGCCGCGCCGCCCCCTCCGCGGAGCTTCTTCCTCCGCCCGAGCTGCTGCCGCCGAGCTGTTCCCGGAGCCGCGCAGCCCCCTCCGCGGAGCTTCTTCCTCCGCCCGAGCCGCCGCCGCTGAGCTGTTCCCGGAGCCGCGCAGCCCCCTCCGCGGAGCCGCCGCCCGAGCCCCTCCGAGCTGCTCCGGGTCCCGCCGAGCGCTGCAGCCCTTAGGGAGCTCGGCGCATCTCCGGGGCGCAGTTCCTCTGTTACTGTCCCAGGGAGCCCGAGGGCATCCCCGCCTTTCTGGGGATCCTGGTCCAATTCCCCGGGAGGCCTTTCCCCCGGGAAGGTCGGTGCAGCTCCTGCTCCTCCGGGACGGGGCTCTCCTGTCCTGGGGACACTCGCCCCGGCCTCAGCCCGGCTCCTCGGGGCCCCTCCCCCTCGGAGGCCTTTTGTTCCTTTATTTCTTTTTCCCCGTCTTCCTACCTTGATAGAAGCGCGAACTCTTCTCACTGTGGCGTTCCAGCTGGTCTCTCTTTAAATCTCAGGCCGAATTCGTAGATTTTCAGGATGATTGGATGGTTTTCTAGGTAATTTGTTGAGGACAAGTGACTTGGGGACCCTGCTCTGCCGCCATCTTGCCCCTCCCCTCCTGATTTACTCTTTCTTTTTAAAGTTAGTGCTTTTTTTTTAGTCTTACATTAAAAACTCTTGCCTATCTCAGGGTCAGCAAGAGAATAATCTGGATTTTCCAAGAATATTTTTTAGGTATTATAGTTTGATTTACTTTTTTAAGGTCTTATTTATTTGAGAGAGAAAGAGAGAGAGAGAGAGAGATGAAGATAGGGATAGAGATAGTGAGAGGGAACACAAGTAGAGAGAAGAGAAAGAAGCAGGCTCCCTGCTGAGCAGGAAGTTCAAAGTGGGCTGGATCCCAGGACCCTGGGATCATGACCTGAGCTGAAGGCTGACAATCAACTGACTAAACCATCCAGGCACCCCTCAGTTTAATTTCTAATCCATGTAGAGCTGCATTTGATGTAGAATATGATCAAATTGGTAACCACTTTTCCAGTTTCCAGTTTAATTTGTTGAACACCCTCTCCATACCCATTGACATGACAGGATACTTCTCCACGTATGCTCCCATTCTAGACATATGGATCTTCTTCTGGCCTCTCCATGATGTTCCATTGGCCCATTTGTTTATCCAAGTACTAATTATATGTAGTAATAATTGCTAAGATTTAATAATAAATTCTAACTTTTGGTAACTCAATTTCCCTCTCTCTTCTTTCTCAGAAATAGCTCCTTCTCTTAATCCTGTGTTCCTCCATATACATTTTAGAGTTTACTTATAAAGTTTGCCATTAAGGTTTTGGTAAAAATTGCATTGAATTTTAGTCCAATTTGGGGAAAGTCTATGTTTATGATGTTGTGATTTCTTCTTATTTATAGGCATAATATATATATCTTGAATTATTTAGGTTGTCTTCAATGTCTCTTCAAGTTTTATAAGCTTTCCTATAGAGATTTTTGCAAGTGCTTTATTACATTTATTCTTAAGTACCTAATATTCTGTGGGATTTCTCTAAATTGTGACTGCTTTTAAATTTGTTCCTAGTATTTTGAGATTTTTGTGTGTATCTTATATCAAGCTGCGTTACCAAACCTTATGATTGTAAAAACTTTGTCTATAGACAGACCATTTTGAGTTTTGTACATGAATAACAGTATCATCCCCAGTAATGATGGTTTTATTTCTATTTTTTTATTATTCTTGTCCAGAGCACTCTATCTAAAACCTGCAATATGGTGTTGAATAGATGTCCATTGATGTCTTTGTCTTGTTTCTGACTCTAATTTTTAAAATATTTTCCTGCTTAGAATAACACTTTCTGGGTTTTTTAATAATTACTCTTATCATGTGGAGAACATTTTTTAAATTCCAAATTTAAGAGATTTATTATTAATTTATGTTTAATTTTATCAAATATTTTTTCACATTTATTGAAATGTTATATATTATTGATTTAAGGGTATGATATTAATAATATTAACAGCAACAAAGAATTTGTATTCATAAGATATGAGCTAAAGAACATATAGGACTAATGTTTTCATGGCAGACAGTGCTAATCGCATAATCAACAGACTTTCTCCCATCCTTTCTTACTGAGAATAATTTGTACTTGGGGCCAATTTTCTGAGCTTAATATTCAGTTCCTCTGTTTCATGAGAAATTGTTGGCATATAATACCATTTTTGTTACTAAAATATAAGTACAGATAACCTGAGTCTTTCTGAGAAAGTTTTGTTTTTCTGAAACAAGAGCTTCTCTGGTTGCCTGAGACCATGATGCTCTACTGTAGCCGTCTTCTAACCGTGGAGCCAAAAGCCTATCATGCTGTGGTTGGAAGAACTCACCACTAGAAGCAGCATGGAGCACACTTCATAGGTATGACCTGCCCTCCATAATCTCCTTAGATGGGGAAAAAACAAAAATTTATTTAGGTTTTTGTTCCTTTTACCAAAAGCATTTCTAACTGATTCAAATAAAAATTGACAACCTACAGGAAAAAAAAATCACAAATGGCCTGTCAGTATATGTAAAAAGAAAGTTTTACTTCAGAACTACACTGATAATCAGGAAAATGAGGATTAAAACTACAATGGGTGAGTATTCTGTACCCAACAGATCAGCAAAATAGTGCCTCTATGACCATACCAAGATTTGGCAAAGATGAGAAACTGAAGGAGCTCTTATTCACAGCTTGCCTTGTGGGTATATAAATTGCTACAACTCATTTGAGGAACACTTTGGCAAAATCTAGAAAATTTATATATGTATTCAAGAGGGGGAAAAAAAGCTTCAAAATATTCTAAATGTCCACCAGTAGAAGACTGTATATAAATTGTTATAGATCCACTTAAAAGACCATGATGTAGGAGTGAAAATGAGAGAGCCAAGTTCTACATATCCATATGGAAAAAACTCACATAGAATCAGCATCCAGAAAAGTGAATTACAGGATGCGTTTAGTATGATATGACTTATATAGTTTAACAGTAAGCAAAGCAGTAGTAAATTATGAAGAAATCCAAGAGAGATTAATACCAAATTCAGGATAGTTATCACCTCTGTTGAGGGAAGAGAAGAATGCAGTCGGTGTGATAAGTATGGGAGGCTCACCTGTAATGAAAAAATTCTACTTTCTACTCCTTAACATGAATGGTAGATTCATGGGTGTTCACTTTATTACTCTTTATACCTCCTTGTATATCTTCTTATATCTTTTCAGATCTTCTTGTTTGTCTCAAATCATTTCTAATATTTTAATTAAAAATAGAATACTTAAATAATATTTCAGAAAATAAATGGATATAAAGTGTGTCTGTTTATATGCTCTTGCATGTGTACGTATATCTTAACACCAGTAGCTGGCATGTACCCTCATGTCATTTCATCCTCTGTGGTTTGTTGTAAAATCATCTCTATTGCCATTGGGTAGATGAGCAAACTTAGGTTTAAGGTAGCCAAGTGATCTTCCAAAGTCATATGTTGGTCAATTGATCTTGCTCCAGCTGAGGCCCTCTGCGTTTGCCTCATGCTCACTAACCACACCATACCACAATTCTCAAGCCACCTGGTGCACACATAAATACCCTAGAATTGGGATTCCAGTTATTAGTGTCTCCTTTGGCATTTGTGGGGCACTGATGATGGTTTCAGCCTAAATAATGGGCAGTTTGTGGTGAGACTGGTGTGAAGTGCTTCTGGGCTTTGAAAGATTGTCATCTGGTGTTTGCCCCTTGCTGCGTTGGAGAGCTGCCTGCTGGGCATTTAGTGTGTCCAGGCCATGCTATCATTAAAGCCACTGCAGCCGTTTATTACACGAGCTCTGAAGTCAATCCCTGGGAACCAAGAGTGAATTAGTTGCAGCTGGTGCTACACTGGACAAATGCATGCTGATCAGAAAAGACTTCTCAGTACTTCTTGTGGGCCCCTAGAGTAGCTTTTGAAAATAAACTCCTCTCTCCAAACAGAACATTTCCAGAGCCTTAAAAGAGATATTTATTCATTTGCCCATTTTTTTAATGCTTCCATTCATTTCTTCAAAAAATATTTAGAGTGTCTCCTTGTGCTGGGAACTGTATTGAATCCTAAGTACATTTTGTGAATACAAAGAAGTGGCCTCTGCTCTCACAGAGTTTACAGGACACAGAGAGTGTCCCACAAACAAGTGTAAGTATCCTTTCTTGTATTAATGCAAACAATAGAGGAACATGTATTTTGATGAAGTCCTTCAGGGAATGTCTTTGAGGGGGGCATGGAAGTCAAGCCAAATTTTAAGAATTCTGAAAGTATTTTAAGTCTTCTGAAGTACTTCAGATTTCTTAGGAACAGGCTCTGTTTCTAGTTCACCTTTGCCTCCCTAGAAATTGCCACGGGCTCTGAGACAGTTGAGGCCAATGGGAGAATACACTGGTTATTACAGTACCAAGTGTAATCTTTCCAGACCTGAAACTACAACTCCATTGTTGTCTCAAGGCATCCCAACTCAGATCTTCCACTCTCCTCAAACACTTGCCTATAAATCAGAACAGGGCTTCTCCACCTACACTCTTACAAACCCATGACAGAAGGCATTCTCTTGTGCAAACAGTCTGGAATACATGAAGACCCAAACTATGTGGCAACATTGACCCCCAACTTTTTCTCATTCATTCAAGATAATATAAAAGAAAGCAGGTGAGTGAGAACAGCTTTAATACTGAACTAATCTTGAATACATTTTATTTAAAAAAATACAAAGTACATCGTTCATATATTCTATAGGATTAGTAATTACAAACTACTGGTAGAACACATGACAACTGATGGTGGCCCATCTGGTTTTCTAATATCAGTTAGGATCAATGCTGTGCAGAGCTCCATGCCTCACTCCCACCTATGGGCCTGGGTCTCAGGCTCTATATCCTGATGGATTCTTTTCTTAAACCCTGTACCTCATTGAAGAGTTATTCAAGGTCCCCAGTTCCACAAGATCATCCTTATACATCCACGTGGCTGCAGGCACACCTGTCAAATGTACTCTTTATTTAAAACCAGTGCTCTTATACCATCTTACCTACCCCCATCCCTTAATTATGGATCCCTGGTATTGAGGTTTATAAAGGACCTCCACCACAATCCCACTGCAAGACTTAGGGTTATTACGAATAGTCTCGATACATCATTTATTCAACAAATATGTATTGTGCCTGTACTATCATCATCATCATCATCATCATCATCATCATCATCATCACCATCATCAGAATCACTACCACTGTGTGGAAGACTCCTGAGAGGCTCTACAGCATCAGCACTGAACATAATAGATACAGTCCTACTTTCAAGTAGCTCACCATCTAGAGGAAATTTTTTAAAATGAATAAGATTTCAAAAGTTAAGTATTGAAGATGTGTTTTGTGAAGGAATTGGATGGCTTGAGCAAAGTACCTAAGGTAGGAAATAGTAAGACAAGCCCTGAAAATAAGGGTAATGTGTAACTTGGCAGTCATCCAAAGGTTCGGCAGGGATGGAGCTCACTTCTCTGTAATTTCTTGATTACCAAGAATCCCTCATAATTTTAAGCCATTCTGCTAGTATAGGGCTTTGTCCTCTGATACTTCAAACATGTGAAACTTCAGTTTTTTTTGTCACTTGGGCTGTTCAGATTTGGGGGATGCACTCAATGAAAACAAACCCCAGCACAACCATAGATCAGACTCCAAGTAGCTCTATCTTTCTAGATTATGTTTTTCCTTGGTTTTTGTCTCTATTTTGTTTTGATTTCCTGGGGATATGCTCCATATAATCATACTTGACATCCAGGGACTTCACATGAATTTATAATCTGATTTTTGGTTCTTGTTGCTTCTGTTCTTTATCTCCAAGGATTCTCTTTTAAATTTCCAGCTGGTAGTGTTGGCAAGAATGTGGAGAAAGGGGAACGCTCATTCGCTGTTTGTGGGAATGTAAATTGGTACAGCCACTGTGGAAAACAGTATGGAGCAGTGAGTAATGTATAGAATTGCTGAAACATTATATTGTACACCAGAAACTAATGTAACACTGCATGTCAACTATCCTGGAATTAAAATTTGAAAAAGAAATAAAGAAAGAAATATCATATAATCCAATAATTCTACTTCTGGATATGTACCCAAAGAAAAAAATCCACTAATTTGAAAAGATACATGCACCCTTATGTTTACTGCAGCATTCTTTACAATAGCCAAGATATGCAAGTATCCCAAGAGTCCATCAATAGATGAATGGATAAAAAAGATATGATAGACACACACAATGGAATATTATTCAGCCAAAAAAAATTTGAGATCTTAACCATTTGCAACAACAAGGATGGATATAAAGGGTAAAATGCTAAGTGAAATAAGTCAGGGAAAGACAAATACCATATGATTTCATTCATATGTGGACTTTAAGAAGCAAAACAAACAAACAAGCAGAAGAACATACTGCTAAATACAGAGAACACACTGGTGGTTACCAGAGGAGAGTCAGATGGATGAATAGGTGAAATAGGTGCTGGGGATTAAGAGTGTACTTATCTTGATGTATACTGAATGATGTATAGAATTGTTGAATCATTATACTGTACACTTGAAACTAATATGACAGTACATATTAGTTAATTATACTCGAATTAAAATTTTATTTTATTTTTTTGGAATTAAAATTTTAAAAATAAAAGAAAATACTATCATTTCAACATGTAACTATTCAAAACTATTAATAAGATAAAAAAATGCATTTTCTATGTATATTTAAGTATTTGAAAAAACAATTATTTCATATAATTTATCCAGCTAGTGGCCTTAATCTGGTCTTCTACCATCATTGGGTATGAAGTTCCTACCTTATGTTTTAGCAGGATCCCTTTGGCCGCTATGTAGAAAACAGATTGTCTGGGAAGACTTCGGGAATCATCAAGCCACTTCAATAATCCCAGAGATGCTATTGGTGTGTCCTAGACCAGAGTGGTAAGATGGACATGGTAAAAAGTGTGGGATTCTTGGGACGCCTGGGTGGCTCAGTGTTGAACGTCTGCCTTCGGCTCAGGGCATGATCCTGGAGTATGGATGGAGTCCCACATCAGGTTCCCTGCGCGGAGCCTGCTTCTCCCTCTGCCTCTGTCTTTGCCTCTGTGTGTGTGTGTCTCATGAATAAATAAATAAAATATTTTTAAAAAGATTTATTTATTTATTCATGACACACACACACACACACACACACACACACAGAGGCAGAGACATAGGCAGAGGGAGAAGCAGGCTCCATGAAGGGTGCCTGATGTGGGACTCGATCCCAGGTCTCCAGGATCATGACCTAGGTTGAAGGCGGCGCTAAACCGCTGAGCCACCCAGGCTGCCTGTAAATAAATCTTAAAAAAAAAAAAAAAAAGAGTGGGATTCTGGAAATCCAAAGTACTCCTAACATTTTGAAGGTAGAATAAATGGCATTTTGTTTTATAGTTATTCTTACTGAGATGTGCACAGCAACTCTGTATAACACTGTAGTATTGCAATCGTCATATTATTTTGTCTGCATTTGTCTAATGATCATTTCTCCTCCTCTATTTTGAGCTCCTTGAGGACAGAGAATATGTTGCTTTAATCTTTGTAGCCTTAGAGCTTTGTAGCCCACAGTACTTCAATATTGATCTGAACTCATCTCACTAAACTTTCACCCATTGATTGTTTTCCACCCTTGAGGGCTACACACAAGCCTGATTTTCCTTCCACATAAGAGTCCTTTACACAATTGAAACCATTTCTTCCCTGCCATTCTGCACACATATAAAATTCTTGCAGTGAATGGAGGTGAGTGTCGAATAGGTTTGAAGACCTTAATGGAATTGGATTGACTTTTGAGGGCCATCGTCCCATCCCACCAAGGAGACCACAATATGTCCCTTGCCTATTGCCCAATAAAGAGAAACATTTCAGAGGGCGGGGTTAAGCAAGAATCAGAATGAAGAAAGACAATTGCCCTATGGAGAACCCTGATTCTTCTTCCCAGGTAGGGCTCCTTTCTTTCTGTGAGTAAACAAGCAGTCTTATATTCTTCAAGAAAGGTTCTCTGCCTCAGATGTAGCCCTGGGTCCGGGGACTCTGTGTCATGCCCCATGGAAGTGGGAGTTTAGCTGAAGGAGCTCCAGAGGGACCCACCAGAATAGAAACCCAGGCTGGCTTTTTCTATTTCTCCCCTGTTCCTTCCTCACTTCCTCAAAGAGGAGAAGATGATAGTTCTTACAGCTTCACTGTAAAGTCTTGATCTCTATAGCTCTCTGTAGTTTATGAAGTACTTTGACATGAATTAAGTCACTGAATATACACAGAGATTTGCAAGATTTTTTTTTTTTGCAGTTTAGAAGCATTAATTTAATAAAGATGTGTGGTATTTCTTGTTGCTATACACAGGACACATGTACTTCCAATGCTAAGCCCATACCACCCGTGAGACATGACACCTCCCTTCCAGTCATTCCATTCCTTCCTCTGGCCTTTAGGTTCCCCTTCATTGTTGTATTGATCACTGATAACATAGAGAAGAAGGCTACATAATCATTTATGAAGGTTCTTTACTTGGAGTTTTGCTAAACTCCAATAGTTGTTTTATTGTCTTGAACTTCCAATATAAGGAAAATTTTCTGTGCCTATTAAAAAAATATGGTATTTCTTTTCCTTATATGGAGAAATTTTAAAAATTTTAAAATTTAAACATTCCCCAACACTGCTGTCCACTTAGTACTATGTTTTAAGCATTTTCTACCCTGGTAGTCACATGAAGTGACATTGATTCATACTCCCCCATCTCTCTCTCTCTCTCTCTCTCTTTAATTTTATTAAGATTCAATATATTGACATATAATGTATTATTGGTTTCAGAGGCAGAGGTCAGTGGTTCATCAGTCTTATATAACACCCAGTATCCATTACAACATGTGCCCTTCTTAATGTCCAACACCCAGTTACCCTATCCCCCCAACCCCCCACCCCTTCAGCCACCCTCAGTTTGTTCCCTATGATTATGAGTCTCTTATGGTTTGTCTCCCTCTCTGATTTTGTCTTGTTTTATTTTTCCTCTCTTCCTCTATGATTCTCTGTTTTGTTTCTTAAATTCCACATATGAGTAAGGTCATATGATAACTGTCTTTCTCTGATTGACTTATTTTGCTTAGCGTGCAAGATAAATTTTATTATCTCCATTCAATTTGTTGAAGACACAAACACTTTACAAGGTCATAAGGAGTTACTTTGGATGGTTTTCTTGTTATCTGACCTTGGGGCACAGGGAGAAGTTGAGCACTGCACTCAGATTCTGGAAGAGCAAGAAAGTCTTTGGTGAAGAAAAATCAGGGCCAAGACTAGTCAGTGTATGATGATATTTGTGAGAAAAGAAAGAAGTCTGGTCACTGCCCATGATCATCCTAAATTCAAATCCATAAGCATATTGAATAGGACTCTGGGAAGCTCTTATGAGCATGTGGGCTCTGCATTCAGGAAATTTCATTGGGATTCTTTGAATTTTAATGTTAATTGTATTTGTCTCCATAAGAAATATATGAAGACCTCATAATTCTTCCCAATAATTTTTCTTCAGCTATCTGCTGCTTTTCAGAGGCCTTCAACATTATGTATTTGTTGGATACTTTTCTAAACGTTCTTTGAGTATTCTGTGCATATGCAAATATAGGATATATAAATACAATAGAATTTAATAACTGTGAGGGTTTCATTGGTGACTAATTCCATAAAGCAAAATAAAATCACAATTAAATTACTTCCTTCAAGCCCTGAGCAGCTCTTACCTTCTGAATGTAGGTACCTTCTGAACCCTCACCATGTTGTTTTAATATATAAAATTGCATTCCCCTACATTTTTTCATTACCTATATTCCCAATCCCCCTGACCCAACAAGTCTTCTTATATTCTCATAATATTTACCCTCCTATAACATACTAAATATAGAAGTAAAGTTTTCCTGTTCATTGTCTATTATTTCAAAAATGTAAAATCTGGAGGTCAGACTACTGTCTCTTTTGTTGACTGATGTACTCAAGCACTTAGAACAATACCTAGCACATGATAGGAATTCAGCTTTTTGCTATATTTAATTGAAAGATCATTATTATCTGTAATGTGTCAGGCACTGTGACAAGTGATGATGACAATAAGAAGATGAAGAAATGGAGAAGGTTGTATTCACCAAAGGAAGACACTAAACATAGAGTTTGCATTGCAAAATGTTTAGTAAGAATCAAAATGTGTCAAAGGAAGATGGAGAAAGCAGGATTTAGCAGAGAAAGAAGGTACACTTCAATGCAGATCCAGTAAAACCTCAGCAAAGTATCCAGTGCAAATTTTGCCTGTCTGAGTTGTCCCCTGACCAAGCCAAGACTGCCCAAGACATTTAACCTGTCTTGATCAGTCTCTAGATGCATTCTATACAAGGCTGCAAGTCCTTTCTTGAAGAGAGATCTTGGAAGTACATCTTCTTGTCTACCACAGGAATGCATAATTGTGGTCCTCAAATAGACACAATTAACAATAATCTTTTTTAAAATTATTTATCCATGAGACACACATGCATAGAGAGAGAGAGACAGACAGACAGACAGACAGAGGGAGAAGCAGGCTCCCTGCAAGAAGCCCAACGTGGGACTCGATCCTAGGTCTCTAGGATCAGGCCCTGGGCTGAAGGCAGCACTAAACTGCTGAACCACCTGGGCTACCCAACAATAATATTTTTTGAGGTGAGGGGGGCTTCCTAAATATCTCTTGTCAATCACTTATTCACCAAATGCTTATTGAGATATCACCATGTGGCAGGTATGTGCCAGGCACTTGGGATACAAAGGTAAAACATCATGACAAATCTAGACCTTGCTTTAGCTTGAAGTTGAGGAGGGCTTATAAATGTAAACATTCAATTATGGTGCAGTATCACATGGAAGGGAAAGCTGACCAGATTCTTGTACAAGCATAATAGAATACCACATAGTACATATTTAGTGGAAGTCATATACTTCTGCTACTCAAAGTGTGCTTCACAGACCAGCTAGCGGTGGTAGCATCACCTGGGAGCATTCTTGATTTTCAAGGCAGAGGACAAGACTTCTAAAGATGTCACACCAGGAATTATGTACTTTGGCCCAAAATAATACAGCTCACCTCTGATCACACCTAATCAGCCAAAGCTAGGCACATGGCCTGGCCTAAGTGCAAGTAGATAGGTAAGTGTAATCCTCTGAAAGGCCAGGGAGGACTGAACAACCAAATAGGAGTGAATACTAGAAATCTCTACTATAGCAAGTCTTAGAGCATCCCCAATAAATTTAAGCTTGCAGTAAATGTGATTTGTCAGATAAGCATCTTCAAGAGCTGTAGCATCAGCTTACATTTATTTAGTCTTTCAAGCTCTGAAGTCTTTTTATATACACCATGAATTAAATTTCCCCAATACTCTGTGAGGAAGACAATATTCAACAAAAATCCAATATCTTCACTAACCTATGAGCTCCTTAGAGGCAGGAACTGTCTTTCTTGGGCCTCCTCCTAGCACAGCCTTCAGCTCTTAGTAGGTACCCATTAAGTGAGTCTGGGTCCTTCATCACATGGAAAAGAGACTTGTAGCAGCTAAGTGACTTCTCCAGACTCACAAAATCCATAGGTAGATAAACTAGGACTTGAGCCAAGCCACCTAACCCCGAGTCGTCTGTCCTCACTGCCTCTGTGACATTGTTCAGGGAGATTTCTGGCCACATCTTAATTGAAATGTATGCTGCCTTTCACCAGGGCCCAGATTAAAGCATCCATCAAGCATTCAGACCCGCCTGAGATGTGGGAGGCTGGGCCACTCAGGCAGGATAATGATTGCCATCTTTAGCGAGGCATCTGGAAGCAAAGACATGGTGCAGGACTCCAAGGGTGCTGGACCCTTTTGGTCATGCACTGATGGGTGACCCCTGCTGAGAGGCAGCAGATGTGCCGAGATACCAGGACTGCTGACTTCATCTGTCAATTGCCCAGTACCACTGGGTAGCTTTCCTACTGTGATGTTGTTTGTGTGTTTGTTACTCCTCAGGAGCAACTTTAGCTGAACACAACAGTTCGGGGGAGAAAGTCCTGAAGAACAGAAGCTTCAGCTTAATCACCTATTGACTAACTCACACTGGTGATGGAAGCAAGGTAACACCATTAGAGGCACAAGAGAACGAATGTCTGTCAATTTTGCCAAACCATCTGGAAGCCAAAACAATTGCTCTAGTGGCTGGCTGTAGCCGGGTCATTTTCTGCAGGCTTCAATCTACCACTTGGCTTTGAAAATTTTCCAAGTCTCTCCATGAAAGGAATTCTCAACTCTTGAGTCTAACCTGGGGTAAATTTGTTCTGGACCTATGAACTGCCTTATGCTCATTCATCTCCTAGTCAGAGCTCAACATGGATGGCAGGACACCCTAATAGATCCAATGCTGGTTCTAACCTCAGAGATCATCACAGAAAACAAACTGCATCAAGTGCAATTCGGTTCAGTTATACATACTACAAAAGCCCCAAAGAACAAAGGTTTATTTATTTATTTTTAAAGATTTTATTTATTTATTTATTCATAAGAGACAGAGAGAGAGAGAGAGAGAGAGAGAGAGAGAAGCAGAGACAAAGGCAAAGGGAGAAGCAGGCTCCATGCAAGGAGCCTGATGTGGGACTCGATCCCGGGACTCCAGGATCATCCCCTGGGCCAAAGGCAGGCGCTAAACCACTGAGCCACCCTCGGATCCCACTATCCCACTTTAAATCCCCATCATCAGCAATGGTTTGCAACACTGCTTTGTGACAGTCATTTGCAGATATACAGGCCAGTCCCCTCAATCTTCACCAACAACTAGAATGATGAGCTTTTTGAATTTTACCCATGATAAAACTTGTAGTGTTTTTACTGTCATTTTAGTTCCATTTCCCTATTGACTTGATTTCAGTATCTTTTCATTTGTTTATCAACTATTCATGCTTCTTTTTGAAGTGTGTATTCATATCTTCTGCCAACTTTTTAAATGTGACTCTCATTTTTATACAGCTGCAAGCAGTGTTATATACCTTGGACAAAATTCCTCTGTCAGGTTTATATATTGAAAATATTTTCACCATTCTGTAAGTATATATTATTAATATCTCCTTCATTCTAGCCTTATTATTTTTTAATGAAAATTGAATTTCTTTACTAAGACTGATAAGGATTAAATTTTCTTAATAATAGAGCATGATTTTTTACCTGAGCATTTTATTTTGAGATAATTGTAGATTTACATTTAGTTATAAATTACACATATATGAAGCCCCATAAATGTGTCCTACAACTCGCTAAGTCATTAATTAAAACTCTTTTTTTGTCTTTGTATTTCCTTTTGGATAGTCTTTATTGCTATGTTTTTCAATTTCAATAATATATTCTTCTGCAATATTAGACTACATCCATTATATTTTTCATTTCAAACATTGATAATTTTCATCTCCATAAAGTTCAACTTGTTTTTTTTTCTATCTTCTATGACTGACTCTAGGTAACTTTTTCTATAAGTGGCATGCAGTAATAATAACTGTTTTGATGTTCCTGTTTGTTAATTTTAATATTTACATCAATCCTAGGTTAGTTGAAAAGGATTTATTTTTCCCCTAACACAGGCCATATTTTTGTGCTTTTCTTTGCATGACTCATAATTTTTATTGGATGCCAAACATTGTGAATTTCACCTTTTTAGTGCTGGGTATATTTTAATTGGGCTTTGTTTTGATCTGCATCTAAATTACTTCAAATATTTCACCCTTTCAAATCTTTCTTTGAAATGTGTTAAATGGTATCAGAGCAATGCTCAATCTACTACTTATTCTCAGCATGAATGTAAGACCCATTTCTTCCAATCCTAGTGGTGGGCAAAGTCCAGCCCCACCTGTGCATTGGACACTTCCTTCCAGTTAGCCTATTCTTTGACCTCACATAGTTTTTTCACATGTGTGCACACATCACTAATCTGTTGAAAATGGGGAGGATTCTGCAAATCTTCAGAGTTCTCTCTTTTCATTATTCTTTCTTCTTAGTTATTCTCTTCTGTGAATTCTCTATGTATGCATGTGTACATATACAGATCTGCTTACTATATATATCATATACATATACACACATCCATCTACATATATACATACATAGTTCTATCTTTTCTGTCTGGTTTTTGGTTGTTGCAGGCTGAAGAGTAAATCCATTTCCTAATTTATTTAGGACAGGCAATTTCGAGCAGTGTTGAGAGCAGTCACCCCTGCCTTTTTCTCTGGTGTTGGGGACAACCATTAGGCATGTTAGTTATAGGTTTCTCATACACACCCTTTATGAGATTAAAATGACTACCCTTTGTGCACCACTGCTCTGAAGTCTATAAATGCATCTTTATATCATCATGGTCCGGCTTCACATAACATCCCACTACTTCATGCATCATGTAAGAACCAACCCTGGGTGCTTACATTTACTCTGTTGTCCTTGTGCTATTTGCTTCCACCTATTTTACAAAGCTCGTAATATGTTGTCATTTTTTACTTCCACATTAAATTACATTTTATATGGTTGATGCCTTACTCACCCCATATTTAGCATTTCCAGCACTCTTAATTCTTTACATGCAACAACTTTCTTCTATTGTCTTTTCCCTCCATCCTGAAGGACTTTGTGGCAGCCCTTTTTTCACACCTTTCTTTTAGGAAACAACCCAGATCCAATGCACTAGGAATCCTTATTCTCTGTCTTCTAAATATTGATAGAACCCTAGCTCTTCTCATATTTTCCAATGTGAATACACTAATATAAGCTGTTATGTGCTTATGCATTAAATATTGCCAGAGTCAGCTAATTGGTCTCTCTGCTTCTGCAATTATCTCCCTGCTGTCCAGTCTCAGCACACCAGCTATAACCATCCTTTTAAGATGTGAGTTAATTCCTATCCACTCTATGTGCCAAACTCTACACAGTCTCTGTTCCATTCGGACTAAATTCTAATGGACGACAATGCCCTGCACATCCCACACCCTGTGACCTCTCTGACCACGTTTTCCTGTTCCTCTCTCCTCTCTCACTGTAAGTGTGCAACATGGTTTGTCCTGTTGGGGAAGGCTTGGCAGTTTGTTACAAAGCTAAATATCCACAGACTATACAACTTCATCCCACTCTGGGGTATTTAAACAAGAGAAGTGAGGGGCACCGGTTGTTCAGTCAGTTAAATGTCTGCCTTTGGTTCAGGTCATGATCTCAGGATGCTAGGACTGAGCACCACATAAGTCTCTGTGCTCAGTGAGGAGTCTGCTTCTCCCTCTCTCTCTCTGCTTCCCCCTGCCTCCGGCGGCTTGTGCTCTCTCTCTCTCTCAAACAAATAAAAGCTTTTAAAAAAATAAGAGATAAAAACTTTTATTCATACAAAAACTTTTATGTCACTATTTACAATGGCTTTGTTATTAATAGTTCCAAATTGGAAACCCTCAAATGGCCTTCAACTGATGAATGGATGAAAAACTGTGGTACATCCACATGGTGGAAGGAAAGAATGACATGCAGCAGTGTGGAGGATACGTAAATGCATTATGCTAAGTGAAAGAAACCAGACTTAAAGTTCACATACTGTACATTCCATTTGTAGGACCTCTGGGTCGTGTGGTGGCGTTGACTACAGAGGGGTGCATGGAGGATTTTAGGGGGTAATAGACATGTTCTATATCTTTATATCTTGATTTTGGTAAGGCTTACAAGACTACGCTTTTCTCAAAACTTGGCTAACACCAGAAAAAGGAAATTACTGCATGAAAATTATACCTTCGTTTAAAAAATGAGGTAAAAACATACTCAAATATTCCATGAAATTTGTATAGAATAAATGATAGAAATATGAATATACATAATTACAGCCTTTGAACTAGTGGAGAACTTAACAGTGGATTTAGCAATGCGTAGGTTGCAGACACTAACATTAGCTCCTCCTAACCATTATAGTACAGCAAGGATGCATTGTTAATTAACGCTAGAATCACGTGGCCATGATATTTCCAATTTTTCTATTGTGTGGAGTTCACATATGTTCATGTCAAAAATTCTAAAATTGCTTCTATCTCAGGAATATTTATTGTTATGTAAATATCCCAGCTTGTGTTTTATAAAATCTTAAATTGTGGACCTTTTTAAGTTTCATAAAGGTTAATGAGATACCTGAATCAGCTGGATTCAACTTATATTTTTAGTCACCTCCTGTCTTCCAGTGGGATTCAAACGGACCAGCTGCAGCTCTGTTAAAATGAGGCCTGCACGGCACTTGTTTTTATAAAGGAGTTGGCAACTTTAAAAAAAAAAATAGGGTACAGCCTGACACTGTCTTTCTTTTATCCATTCTAGAGTGACAAGAGCTAGCTCTGTCTTATCTTATAAGAAATATAGGGTTTTTTTTTTTTTCCATCATCTGTTCTCCCTAGAGGAGCATAAAAACCATTCCGCCCTGTGTATTTATGATATGTAGAACACTTGGCTCAAAAGCTGTTCTTTTTATAAAATTATTTTCCCTGGAGGGGTCGCTTATCCATCTAGTGCCCCACTGGGGGTGGGGTTCCCTGGTGTAGGTGTCCTTCCACATAAAAACTTGGGGGAATTCTCAGAGCTGAAAATGCTGTGATGCCCACAGAGGATTTGTTGAGGATGACTATGATCACAATTGGAAACAAATATGCTATGTTTATCAATTGTAGTAATCCTTAAGGGCACACATCATATTCGACTGGGAATGAAGAAACTGGACCTGATGAAGAGCAGGCCCTAGGGCCAGATTACTTGAATCCCTGTACTTTCACTTACTGGTTGTGTAAGTTTGAGCAAATTACTTAAAATCTCTTGGTGCCTTGATTCCTCATTTGTCAAGACTGTTGACACACACTCCCAATTACTCATTTTGGGAATAGTTAAACAAGCATAGGTTGACAAGTGACTATATTTATAGTATGAACGTATGGACCTAATGATCTATTTTGAGAAGGACTATAGCTAATTTACAATGTAGCTTAATGTGAGTACTACTCTGAGTACTAAAATGGCCCTTAGGTTTGCTGCTCTCAGTAGCACTTTAGACCTTGTATCTAACTATCTTCAAGAATTCTGTTTGTTCACTTCTCCACTACATAGTTACCCAGGGAAACAGCACAGATTTCTCCGAGTAAGAATTGGGACAGAGCTCACTCTGCATGTGTTTAGTGGCATGAAAAGATCCTTTCTCAAGAAGATCGGCCTCCCTCTCAATCAATGGGCTATAGTACCACAAACTGAGCTTGATCTGGGACCTCGATGTGATTTTGATTTTGTGATGTGGTTCTGTGATTTTCCATTCTGGTGGCTGATGTAAGCCTTTTGCTCACCAGATCTAATTTCTTCTTTCTAGTTTTAGAAATTAAGCAATACCTTATTAGGTCTGCATCTGCTGCCCTCCCAGAATATTATGATATATTAACCATAGCCACAGATTTGGTCAACACACCATTATTGCTGCTCTACACATGCCTCCCATTATATCTACTTTGCTTATGATGGTTAAGTCTTAAAACCTGGACTCTACTAGTCCAGAATCCTATCATCTCTGAGATATCCATGGGTTCAATTCCATGGCTTGTAGAAGAGAGTCTATCTTAAAGGTGCTAACAGTTCTCTCTCACCAGTGCATTCTTTATTGTCTTAATGGAAAAGGTGTGCTCTGGTCTTCCAGGAAATATAGTCGAGTGATGGATTCTCAGACTGCATAATGAACAAATCCACTCTATCATTCTAGCCTCTTGAAACCTCCCCAGTACTTCTTCAAGAGTACAAGAACGGAATTTGAAAACTTCTACTTTGACTAATAAGTCCAGGCTTTGGAGTCACCCATAATATTACTAGAGATAGTTTGAGATGTTCTTCCCAGAACACCAACTCCCAAACAATACCTTAGTGCCACATTGTCAATGAATTATTGCTTTTCTAGCATGATATTCCATGTTATTAGATATAGAATCCTCAAATCTACTCCTATATGAACTCCTTCTTTTCTTGCAGGTATCAGCCAACTCTTGCAATTCTTTTGAGATATGGACTGTTTGGTTTTTTTTTTTTTTTTCTGGTTAAGAGACTGTAATTTCCTTATTGGCCTGTGCTGAGCCTAAGCTCTGGGTGCTGCCTTACATGCAGTACAGAGTGGTTGCATTGGGCACTGAAAAAAATAAGCATTATCTTGCAATACACAACCCTGTAGTGGAAGAGACAAAAATCTCTTTAAAACTGTGGGGGCACTTGGATGGCTCAGTCAGCTAAAGTTAAATGTTTGAATCTTGATTTCGGCTCAGGTCATGATCTCAGGGGCATGAGATTGATCCTGCCTGAGACTCAGAACTCAGCTCAGAGTCTGCTTGTCCCTCTTCCTCTCCTCCTCCTCCTGCTCACTCTCTCTCTTCATCTCTCTCTCTCTCTCTCTCTCCCTTTCTCCCTCTCTCTCAAATACATAAATCTTTTTAAAAACTCTGCCATAATGGCCTTCTGATTTTCATAGCAACCATGATGTCAGTAATTAACTATATTAAACTTGTCCTTTTCTGCTTGCTCTAATGCTGGCAAAGGAGGCACCACAATGTACAATTCTTCAATAACCATTCCTCTTATATAGATTAATACCAAACCTACCTGATTCTGTAATGACTTAATCTTAACGTACGCTTTATCATGTAATCTACAGATGAGCATTTTGATAATTGTGATACTATTATCTGCCAAAGATTATTAATACTGCACCTAACTGCAACAATGGGTTTCCTATTGCTTCTAGAGAGTCAATCTCAGTACCAAATCCCAACCTTTAGGTCTGCTTTCCAGGACAACTCCTGGAAACAACTGTCTTATCTCAGTTTCCCTAGAAAATAGCCTAAATCAAAGCTCAAATGTTGATGGCTTATTAGGAGATATAATTCCAAGTGAACAAGAGTAGGAGAAAAGGAACTAAAAGCAGGAAAGAGATTCATGTTGGTGAGTTATAGAGCCAACTATACATCCAGAAAAACATATCCAGCTGCTGTTGTGTAGGGAGCATCTAGTTAGGCTCTCAGTGGGAGGGACAGAAAAGCTGATGTGTTGGCTGTCTCCCATCTTCTCTCTCCTGTGGTCAAATTTCACTGAATGAGACAATGATTTCATTGCACTTTCTGCATTTCATCATCTAACACTTCACGGAAGCTGCTCAGAATATCATATCTCATGCTCTGTAGTATGGCATCTCACCCAAGACTAGAGGGGTAGGGAGATCCAAAGGGTCCATGGTCAGATCCAGAGGACCTCAGAGCCGTAGTTATTATGGCTCCAGTTATGATGTGTATGATGAAGTGCTCATCCTGGGAGTCAAGCAGAACTCAGCTGATTACTCCTTACTTATATTACTTTATTTCTTCCATTCCTGATGTAATTGTATAAAAAAAACCAGCTGCATGGAAAGCATTAGGAAGAAAAAAAGTGGAAAGTCAGTCATACAACATTTAAAAGGCTAAATCTGATGTTGAAGAGCAGATTTGGGTCAAATAACAAGAAAAAGCCTGACCTTCAGCAAATCCCTGGTTTAGAGAGACATTTAATAGAACTCCTGTTCTAACAAGTGTCCTTTTAATTAAAGTAATATATCTCTTATTTAAGTGACAGGTGTTTAAAACTGTTATTTCGTTTTTGCTAACCTATAGAAATTGGATCCCATGACCTGGTGGTTAACTATTAAGAGACATCCACATTTTCCAGAAGCCAGATACTAGGAGTTGGCAAAAGAGGCTCATGCTTTTGCATAGAGACCTAATTGTTAAAAAAAAAAAAAAAAAGGATAAAAGGAGTCGAATTGAGTGGCATAATAATTTCTTGTTCTGATTATTCAATGTAGGCCTCCATGTCTGTCTGTCTATCTATCCATTCATCTATCATCTTTCATTATGCGTATCTGTCTTTATACATGCACATACATATGAATATACATATAGTCTTTCTTTTGGTTAACCTTTCATATTCATGGTCAAACGCTCAGTTGGGGGAAAGGGAGATTTAATTAAGAATGCTTAAGACATCTAAAAGAAATTGTAGCTTTAAAATACAAGCAGTTAGACATCATTAAGGGAATGAGAGCCTTAAGGATTAGCATCTATTACCAAGTATTCTTGTGACACATACAGAAAAACAACCTGCTACCATGAAGCTACTCTGAAAAGAACAGTAGATCAAAGTGACACCCAGTATTCATTTTTTGACAAGCAGCTAGGGTTTGGAAAGCACATCAGGGTACATATTAATATCTAGATGGAAAAAGGAATATGTGACAGCACTCTAAGTGCTTGACAAAACCAGAGTGAGGGAAAATATTATAATATAACAATATAAATCAACCACGATTCAGTTAACTCTTACCCTATATCAGGCATAAGTTTAAACACTATACGTACAGTATCTCCTTTGATCGTTCACTGCATCTTTAAGTGTAGATATCCTCATTTTACCAAATGAAAGTGAATTTTAGAGTTTTAAAAATTAATCCCCTGGAGACAGTATTTGAATTCAGATCTGTGTGCTTAACGGTTTTCTCCTGGGTGCAGGATATTCTACGCTTACAATCTCAGCAATGTTCTCAGCCACACTTTGCTCAGTGAGGAGAACACTGGGTCTCAGTGAAGAGAAGAGGTTTTTCTCACCCACAGAGCTAGTAACTGACAGAGGCCACTACAGCCACAAGCAACCTCATTCCAAGTCTCCAACCTTCCCACTGCTCTGTGGTGTTTTCTAATTCTCAAACAATGTAGCTTGTTTAGCTTTGTAAATTCTGTCCATGGCTTCTTTCCATCTCACAGCTCATTTGCTTTAGAAAAATACATGTGCATGAGCGATTATAGTTAGATAACTATTAGCCAGGAGTCCCAGTGATGACTCACACTCATTTAAAGACACCCTACTTATTCTCCAGCCCTAAAAACTATCAGTGCTCTGCCCAGTTTATAGGCAAGGAGAATTTTTAATCTCTCAAGCATTTCTGAACTCAAATGGAAGAGTAAAAAGTCCAGCTGTTATTTTGCCTTGCAATATCAACTTCAATGCTTAAAAAAACAAAAACAAAAACAAAAAATGGCCATCTGAACTGGAAGGCAGCAGTATAAAAGGCAAGCTGTGCTTTCCTGATTCCTTGCAAGAGTTTGTCCCCAAGTGTTAGCCCCCAACAAAAACTGGGAGGATGCTGATAAAAAGGATCAACTATCGTTTCTGCTTAAAGAGCTGTTTGCAATGAAAGGATCAAACTGGGTCACCAAGAAAACCAGTGCAGATTTGTATGTTTTAATGATGTTACCCAATGCTGGTGATAATGTGGCAAAGTGAAGTTTTTTTTTTTTTTTAAATCAATTATTGGTTGGTATAACCCTTTTGGAAATCAATTTGCAAGACATAGAAAGGGGGTTCAAAATGTTTTCATCTGTTCATACAGGAATTCCATTCAGAAATCCTTCTAAAGGGGGTGCCTGGGTGAACTCAATCTGTTAGGCATCGGACTCTTGATCTCAGCCCAAGTCTTGATCTCAGGGTCATGAGTTCAAGCCCCATGTTGGGTTCCATGCTGGGAGTGGAGCCTACTTGAAAGAAAGAAAGAGAGAGAGACAGAGAGAGAGAGAGACACAGAGAGAGAGAAATCCCTCTTAAAGAACTGATCCCAAATAGAAAGCTTCATGTGCTAAAATACTGTCCAGTTGTCACAGGGTGTTGGTGTTGTGTTTTATGGACAGATGTTAACAGAAAAGGACAAATTTATAAGTTCTTTTATAGAGTTAAAAGGTATAATTTAGGACAAAAATTGTCCAGCAGAGCCAAAATAGAGGAGCTTGTTCTTCTGGCCTTGCCAAGGCCCACAGAGGAGCTTACCCACAAATTGTGGGTGAGGACAGTGTTGGGCTCTTTGAAATCATCCGTTTGCCATTCTTCCAAGACCTGGCCAGGGGATCGGGAATATTACTGATTCCTACCAGCCAGCCATCCTAGAGACTAGTGAAAAGGTTCTCTGATCCCCAGGAGAAAGTGGCTGGTAACACTCTAGCACATGAGTAATGTTTGTGGCAAAACTGAGAGCATCAAATGTAAATTTCCCTCAAAATATCCACTACAGCTAATTTATAAATCTAAACAGTTCCTGTTACATGGAATAGAGAGTTACAGGTTCAAAGATATGAATTCACTAATGCTAATCATATTTAAACTACAAAAATGGCAGTACTGTAGGGCTCAATCTAATAAATAATGATGTGTGCATTCAACAGAAATGTATATAACCACTAAAAGCGATGTGTATGAAGATTTCATAAGCAGGGGCGCCTAGCTGGATCACTCGGGAGAGCCTGGGACTCTTGATCTCAGGGTTGTGAGTTCAAGCCCCATGGTTGGATGTACTTTAAAAAGAGAGAGAGAGAGAGAGATTTCATAAGCACCATAGAAAGTGCTTTTATTATCATATTAAGTTAAAAAGTGGGTAGAAATATTACAAATAACAGATGGTCTCAAGCTTGTAAATAAGGTTGCAAAGGAAAAACCCTGAAAATAAATGCATCTTTCCAGGCTTCTACTCTCCCTTCCTCTCTCCACATCCTCAAAAACTAAAACAAAAACAAACTAAAAAACACTGAACTGAGAACTGGTCCTCCTGGCTTTTAGCTTCAGTTGTGCCATCAACCATCTGGAGTTATTTGGAGGAAGACCCTTTCAAGACCTGTCCATGCTTGGGCTCACTGGCCCATCTGTCAAATAAGAGAGGGGTCCTACGTGACATCTTAGGGCCCCAGAGCACCAGTATTTCATTAAAAAAGTCAATATAACTTGAACACAATCTTCTCTATTTTGGTAAACTATGACTTTGTTAGGTCAAAAGACAAAAAAACAGGGCTTGTTAAAAGTTAGAGAATCCATGGCAAATAGAAACTGGTGCACGACTATCCTTCCAAGGCAATTTCCCAGTCAGGTTGATCAGCCTATTTTGTTACTCAATTTAAAAAGAAGTTCTTTAATTAAGTCATTTGAAATTGCTTAGTTTAATTGGATTCTTGATTCTCAGTGAGGCAGAAAGCCAGTAGATTTTCTTAGATGGCAACATATCAAGAGTTGGGAGTGGGTTGTTTTTGTTTTGGACATGAAAACTGTTTCTTAACTGTTTTTCTTCTTATTTTCTTGATATTTTGGTGTTACGAACAGAATCTGAGATAATTGGGTATATTCCAAACAGAGTTCAAGGCCTCTAGCAGAAAAAAGGTCACCCAAAAATATGTCATACACTTTATGAAACAAGCACTTTAGAGTTTTAAAATAAGATTTGTTTTAAAATTGCAAAACAACAGATACAGGAAGACTTTGTTAGGAATGGCCACTTCAAATATTCAATTTGAAATAGGTTTTAATATACAATTTTTCCTTGACATGTTCAAATATCATGAGAATTTGTATTACCTTCCTCCTGAGTCTGTTCCAAAAATAGAGTGGAAATTGAACAATTTATGCTTTCCTATCTATCTTGCTTATAATGGAAGATAGAAAATCAAACACCATCAATCCTGGAATACAATGTTGACATTCACCATCATCAAAATCAATTCTCTCACATTTTGAAGAAAATTTAAAATCGGTATATAGAGTTGTACAGAATTTGTTATTTTAACTAATATTTAAGTGACATTGTTTACACAGTGAACCCTATGTTGGACTCTGGTACTCAACAGTGAACTCACAAGCCAGCAGGCAAAATAGATTTTGACAAAAGAATTGCAACAGTGATTGTCATCAAGTGTGTGCGTGACATTATGGTTATCTCTGCTGGTCCAGAGGAGGAACAGGGCTATCCAGAACATTTACCTGAAGATGTGACCTTTCAGCTGAAAAAAGAGGAGCTAATGGAAAGAATTTGAGTCTTGTTCTCTCACACAAGGCCTATGAAAGACACATAGAATGTTGACTTGGGGGATGCCTGTGTGGCTTAGTGGTTGAGCACCTGCCTTCAGCTCAGAGTGTGACCCCAGGGTCCTGGCATCCAGTCCCACATTGGGCTCCCTGCAGGGAGCCTGCTTGTCCCTCTGCCTGTGTCTCTGCCTCTCTCTCTCTCTGTGTCTCATGAGTAAATAAATAAAATCTTAAAAAAAAAAAGAATATTGAGTTGGGAAGGAATTTAAGGTTCAATTAGTCTGATGTTCTGATTTACTCCTGATGCAGAATAGCATGAGTACTGCTGTCAAAGCAGCAGATTTTCATACTCAGGCTCTGCTACTTAATGGCCAGGCAATAAGGGGGATCAGTGGGACAGGTCCTTAACTTCCCTGGGCCTATTCTAGTTAGCTATGGCCTCACTCTACCATCACCACTGGCTCAAATTGTTTTCCACTTTGCATGTATCAGGCACTGTGCTGAGCCTTTTCTATTACCTCACTGAACTTAGCAACCTTGAGTGGTGGGCAGCAGCCACATGCAGATGAGCAGCAGCCACTGCTCATCACACCTGAACAAGAGACCCCAGGCAAGAACCACCCAACAAATCATAGAACACCCACAGAAATGTGAGAAAGAACAATAAATTGATACATGTAGCCACTAAGTTTTGGAGCAATGTACTAGTAGGCAACCAACTGATCCTTTTATGCCTGGGATTAAAGGTTCTTCTAGGACAGAGGGGCTCTCAGTGCTAAAAACCTGGATGGTTTCAGGCAAACCAGAGTTAAAACTCTAAAGCTGCAGGTTCAAGAGTCTTAGGTTCAAGAGATACACAAAAGAAAGATCATGAAAATCATGGTTCAATTATGCCTCAGAGTTTCATTAAGATTGTTTAAACAATGGGACTCACCAGAAACCCGCATGCCTCCGCTTCTGAAAATTTACAAGGTAGTGCTTGTATGGTCCTCTTTTAATTGTGATTATTACCCTCAGTCTCTGAGAAAGCTCCAGGAGCAGGCTGTGACTATAGTTCTATCTGCAGTTGTACAGAAAATGCCAGGAACAAAGACCTCCGACTCTCTCCAGTCACTGTGGCCTCCCAGAAAAACCTGCTGATTAAAATCCCTCCACCATCGTGGTGGAGTATATAAGAAATAAGCCACTGGATCAAATCCTTTCAGGTTTGAGATGGTCTAATGGCCACAGGTCTAAACAGCTTTCCAAATATCTCTTGATCTCTCTGGATCCCTGATAAAAATCTTTGGATGTCAAGCTCTTCCCCTCCCTGTTCTAACCCTACTTGCAAGTCACCTTCAGTTTTAATCCCTCCCTGTTGCAGAATCAATGGAAGTTCTATCTGTAAACGTGTCAATAACAGTACCCACATCACTATATTTTCAACTTACATAATAATTGATTTTTTATGATTACCATATGGACTCTTGAGGATGACTAAATAATAGATAATATTTATGAGCATTTCCTATGCTCTAGGCACCTAAGTATCTTACATAACTTAAATTATCTTACTTATCCTTCACAAGAACCTTATGGAGTAAGTACAGTCGATTTCTGTTATTCATGGTAGTTATGTTCTAGAAAGTTGATTCTAATTATTCATAGCAGATGTTACTGTCTGCATTAGTGAACATTCAGCTGCTGTTTTTTGGGGAAATACAGGATTAGGATTTGGTTTAGAAATGAGGATTAGGGGAGCTCCTGGCTGGCTTAGTCAGTTGTTGGCCTTTGGCTCAGGTCATGATCCCATGGGGTTTGAGCCCCATGTCGAGCAGGGAGCCTGCTTCTCCCTCTCTCACTCCCCCTGTTTGTGTCCTCTCTCTCTCTCTGCTAGCTCTCTCTCATTCTCTCTCTCTGTGAAATAAATAAATAAAATCTTTTTAAAAAGTTAAAGAGGGACTCCTGGGTAGCTCAGCAGTCATGTGTCTGCCTTCGGCCCAGGGCGTGATCCTGGAGTCCCAGGATCAAGTCCCATATCGGGCTCCCTGCATGGAGCCTGCTTCTCTCTCTGTCTATGTCTCTGCTTCTCTCTGTGTGTCTCTCATGAACAAATAAATAGAATCTTTAAAAAAAGAAAGAAAGAAAGAAATTAGTATTAGATTCCTGGGAGCTTCTGATTACAATATTTTTGCCAACAGATCAACACTAACTTTGTTTTATGTATGTCTCTGTTGAAAGATACCTTATTTAATGTATGTGGTTGACTCATTAACATTGAACTCACTGTCAACAGCATTGAAATTCATAACTGAAGCATGTCTAACATGCTTAATTCCTCCAGAAGGCACATCACAGCATTCTTGAGCTCAGGAGCAGTAGTTAGTGCTTCAGCACCACACTGGAGGGCATTTTAAATTGAATTCACTAACAAAAAGCTCATAAATGCAAAAAACATGGCACTGTCTAGACCACAGAAAGGACATTTGTTCACAGTATGAGAGCTGAAAAAGTGGATAGAGCATTGCCTTGTTCAACGTCAGCTGGGAACATGCACATCAGGGGACAAATATTTCACCTCACTGCACATGCCGTGAATGATGGTGAGTGCACCACAAGTATGGATTTGGAGCCTATGAATAAACTTGAGCAAGTAGGTGAATTTGCAAATATGAAATCTAGGAGCAATGAGGATTGGCTGTATAGTGATGCTCATGCCCCACCTTCTACAGGGAAACCCAGAGCAGTTAACTAATTTTCTCAAGGTTATACTGCTCACAAATAATAGAGTCAGGATTCAAACTCCAACACCCTGACTCCAGAGCTAAGCTCTTAACCACTATCTATCTCCCATGATACAGTACTTTCTATTGAATGACATTCATTTCAATCAGCAATAATGAGATATAACAAAGAAATGTAAAATCTCAGTGGCTTACAACAACAGACACTGATTTATCTTGCCACCAGATTTGTAGGTTGGCTGGGATTCTGCTGACCTCATTTAGGCTCAGCTGGGCTTACTTCAGGCTGAAGTTTGGGTTCAGGTCTGCTTCATACTCCATTCTACTTGAATAAGTGCCTACTCAGAGCTTGTTCTTATGACAAACAGCAGAAACACAATAGGCCAAAGTGTTCAACACAATGTATTTAATGCAAACACATTTAAGGCTTGGTCCATAAGTCCATTAACATTCAAAGCAAGTTACATGGCCACGCCCAAAGAATATGGTTTTATCCACTCTAGTCACAGATTCCACAAGGTCACACGACACAGGGTGCAGATCTATAATGCTAACAAAGAAAGGAGTAAAGACTAGAAAACAATGATTGACTTTTAAACAGAGTTAGATCAAAAAGCATGGCCCTTTGGCCAAGGCCCTCCTCTTTTCTTTCTTTCTTTCTTTCTTTCTTTCTTTCTTTCTTTCTTTCTTTCTTTCTTTCTGTCTTTCTTTCTTTCTTTCTTTCTTTCTTTCTTTCTTTCTTCTTTCTTTCTTTCTCTTTTTTTTACTGAATGTAATTAACATACAGTGCTATATTGGTTTCAGGTGTACAATGCAATTATTTGGCAACTCTATACATTACTTAGAACATCATGATGAATGTTCTCTTAATCCCCATCACTTACTTCACCCAAGCTCCATCCACCCCCCCTTTGATAACCAGCAGTGTTCTCTGTATTTAAGAGTCTGTTCTGTGTTCATTCATTTGCTTTTTTTCTTAAATTCCACATATGAGTAAAATCATATAGTATTTGTCTTTACCTGACTTATTTCACTTAGCATTTTACTCTTTATATCCATTCATCTTGTTGCAAATGGTTAAAATCTCATTCTTTTTTATGGATAAGCAAATATGATTGTGTGTGTGTCAGTATAGTACATCTTTGTCCATTCATCTAAAAATGGGCTGCTTCCATATCTTGGCTATTGTAAATAATGCTACAATAAACACAGGGGAGCATATATCTTTTTGAATTAGTGTTTTAATTTTCTTTGGGTTCTTTTAGAATGACAAGTATTCATCTAAACCCCTTACCTCAAGCTGAAGGACCACACTCACTCGCCTGATTCGTTTTGTTTCCGAACTGGGATGGGATTCCTCTTGCCCAGAAGATGATCTAGGCAGTGGTATCTTGAATTTCAATTAAAAAAAACAAAGGAAAGATCCTGCAAATATGGTGTCAACTGGACAGAATTGGAAAATCTAAGTATAGTGCCGAAGTAAAGAATAATAGGCTGTCCACATAGAATTGACAATTCAAGAGTCAAAGACAATGCCCTAAGAAAATTGTGAACTGACTAGCCCCTGGCTGTAGTAACTGTATAGAAGGTTCCTGGGACATGGGTTGCTGTATGCACACAAGCTTAAGGAAATTAGCTGAAAGTTGACCACTCAGGCACCTAGCCCTTTGGCCTGTGCCAGTCAATTCCCCTTCTTTCTACCCTCTCCTGCCTTTCAGGAAACACTTATTGGCCCCTTTCTGTCACCTGACTCTTACCTGACTACTGCTGCCTGGACTTCGAACTCAGCATTCCACCTGCTTCATTGCATGAGATACCCCATTCCTGGCTCTTTTATGATCTGATACCTTCTAGGTTGAATCTTACTTAGTCTTCTTTTCTCCTTTAGGACTTGTATTATGTTCTCCTCCTAGTAAGTTGAGGAAAACCTATCTGTATAGTCTTTCATTAATTATTAAACCTGTTACTGTGTGAGCCAGTTAAAACTTGATTTCTTTCATTTGGTTGGTGTTCCTCATTTACCTTGAAACTAGCACTAGGCCAGAGCGGGCAAGATCTGACATGATCTTAAGATCTCATCAAATGACTCCTCTGTGTGGCATTCTGACTAAGTGAAAATCCACTGGATGAGGAATTCAGAGACCTGGGATCTTAGAGTTCATGCTTCACCATTAACTTAATTAATGACTTTGAGTAAATTATTACTCTGCTCCTCTGCAAACAGGTTGGTAGTACCCAATCAGCTCTTTCTCTTTTTTTCCTTTGCTAGTTTCTGTTTTTAAATTCAATTATTTAATTTAAATTCAATTAATTAACATATAGTGTATTATTAGTTTCAGAGGTAGAGTTTAGTGATTCATCAGTTGCATTTAACACCCAGTGTTCATTCCATCAAGAGCCCTCCTTAATGCCCATCACCCAGTTACCCCATGCCCCCACCTACCTCCCTTCTAGCAACCCTCAGTTTGTTTCCTATAGTTAAGATTCTCTTGTGGTTTGTCTTCTTCTCTGATTTCATCTTATTTTATTTTTCTCCCCTTCCCCTATGATCCTCTGTTTTGTTTCTTAATTGTCATATATGAGTGAAATCATATGATAATTCTCTCTCTCTCTGATTGACTTATTTAGTTTAGCATAATACCTTCTAGTTCCATCCACATCATCACAAATGGTAAGATTTCAATTTTTGATAGCTGAGTAATATTCTATCGTGTGTAAATAGACCACATCTTCTCTATCCAATCAGCTCTTCTTAAGTTTCTTTGGTTGCCAAATACATTTAAAAAAATAAAATCTAAGAAGGAAGGTATGAAATGATAAAAGCTGAGCTGTTCTAATTTCATAATGGATATTGGCCAGGGGTAGAAGGGAATGGGGGAGAATCTGCTAGAGCTCCAGCCACTCCACTCCAGCCTCTCCTGCCTGTGTGGTCTAAGGTACCTCTTCAGGATGCTGAAGGCTTCCCAGAGTGCAATTTAGAAACTAGTAGATAAGACAGTGTCTTAAATCTAGTTTGGGTCTATATTTCTTTGAATCTTTATTTTCTCTTGGATTATGTATTATATCCCAACTCTTGTAACATCAAATAAAAATTCTAAATATCATTTATTTTCATTTCAGTCCACCAACACAAAAGAATTAAATGAATTATCGGCTGGGTTTTTGCAATCATGATGCCACTCGATAGCCCATGGGACTTGAGTCAAGTCACTCATGCTCCATGTTCTTATCTGTAAAGTGAGGGTCTCAGGTTAGAGTATCTCTAAAGTGCCTTATACCTTCCTCGTTCTAGATTTCAAGCCTTTCTAACCAATACTTCCCCATCTCTTAGCAGCTCATTTGATAACACTCATGTGAAACGACAAATTATGGTGTAATGAGTAGGCGGGAAGTGTGTGCCCTCACTGCCCTACACAACGAGCCTGTTTGTAAATATCCAAACTTCACATCTCTATGAGGCCCCATTTGTCTTCTGGCATTTCCGATGAGTAAAACAACTCCAAACCAATTTGGAACAGGCAAAATATGTTATCATGAGGTATTTGTTTTCTCGAATGATTGTACTCACAAAGTCTCTCTTTCTCCCTCCCTCCCTCTCTTTAGGTCTGTTCTTTCTGAATAATTACGAGAAAGCTGCAGCTCTGGGATGACACAGATTCCAAACCCACCAAGATGGAGAGCTAATGCACACAGACCACATCACAGAGGAAAAGGAATGATTGTGGAGGACACACAGGAGAAGGGCAAGAAAGATCATGATCAACAGAAACCAAACTCTCCTTCCCTCTTCCCCTTCATCGAACTTTCAAGCCAAAATACCACAGTACCAGCTCCAGATGGAGACAGAGTGGCCTGTTTGCCATCTGCAGAGATAGAACAGCCCAGCAAAGCTGCCATTTAAAGGTGAAAGTCCTCAGAAATAGAGCTAAATAACATATGTCAGAATTGAGGGATGTGGTACAGACCCTGTGTGGAGACTGGGGCCTCCACTCTGTGGGCAGACTTGAGTGAAAGTGAAATCCTCTGACAAACAGAAAAGAAGTGTGGGGCTTCTTTGGGGCAGGAAATAGAAGACTTGAAGTGAAAATCCCACATTACTGAGGAGGAGGTGGAAGGGAACCAACTACACTTGCCCTGCAGCATTTGGAGATTTTATGGCCCTGAACATAGACATCACCCACTGAAGCCTGGAAATCCCCATTCGGAGAGGCATCTGTTGCATAATTTTAAAAGATTAGGACCGATTCAGAAAACCAGCCAGGAAAATGCTGCTGAGCATTGTAATTCTTGAGATTCTGTGATCAGGATCATCCTCCAGGGAATGAGGAGAAGCAAGGGATACTGGGTGATACTCTGCTGCCCTCATCCTCATCCTCACTGCAGTGTGTTTAAGAAAGGATGTGGGCTTTGCAGTCAGAAAGACCTGACTTTGCATCTCTTCTCCACTATTCATTGTCTGGGTGGCCTTGGGCAAGTTTCTCAAGTCATTTGTTCTCTGGTGTCTCCATCTGTAAGATAAGGATCGGAGAGGATGACATCGTGCCAGGTTCTCTTGCAAATGATTCAGAAACATTAATTCATTTAGTACTTATAGCAGCCCTGGACCAAAGTATTGTTGTTAGTCCTATTTTACAAACGAGGAGGAACTCGAGTCACAGAGAGATTAAGTGACTCACTCAAGATCACACGGCTAACTAATAAGCAGCAGAACTGTGAGTTCTGGAAATGGAAGTCTGGAGTACCCAGCCAGACCACATGGTACTTCTGATCCCGGAGGGGGTGTTGGAAGGCTCCCAACACAGTGGTTCATATTAGAAACTCAACAAATATTGGCATGTTGGCTTTCCTTCTAATCAATCATGTGTTCATTTAATAAATATTTATGAAAATGCTATTACGTGCCTGAAATCAAGCCAGATAATAATAGCATTTTTACTCTGTATTAACACATTTACTTCTCATAATTCATAGCACCTCAGATATCAATGCTGACATCACTTGGGGGTTTTGTTCTTGCAGTTCCCTTTGCTAGAAATGCTTTCCCCCTCAACAGGTCTGCATAGTTCACTTTCATGCCATTCAGGTCTCTGGGACTTTCCCTAAACACCATATCTGAAACAATGAACATCATCCTCTCTCACTGACCCTGCTTTATTTTCCTTTAGAATATATAAAACACCTGGCATTACTATATTTCCCCCTCTATTCTCTGTCGTTCTCACAGTGATAGAAGCTTCATTAGAGCAGGAATTTCACCTGTTCCATATCACCAGCCCCTGGGAGACACATATTTGAGGCAAAAGTGAATGACTGTATCCATTTTACAGCTGCATAAGTGGAGACAGAGAAGTTCCTGAAATGGCCCACGGTACAAAGCCAGAAAGTGCCAGAGGTGGGCTCCAAAAGCAGGCAGCCCCATTGGAGCCAGTGTTCTTCCTACCATGCCACATTGGGGGATACAAAAACACACAACACAGCTCCCGCCCTCAAGGATTCCACAGTGCAATGTCGGACAGGCTCACACACAAGAACTCTAGTGCATGATGCATGTGTCCATTGACCCAACATGCATGGAACACCTGCCAATTACAAGGTACCATGAATATCACTGTAGGGACACAGAACCATGTGAAAGAGATTCTGTACTCACAGGGCTTAAGATTTAATGGACTGAATAGGGTATAAACAGTCAGGAAAAATATAGGACAAGTGAAAAGGATAAACATTAATTGAAAGCAAAAGTTGTTTGTACAGAGTGCCTAAAAACTTATTTTTTAAAGAATTGGGGGTGGTGGAAGAGTCAACAAGGGAGGCAGTATTTTATTTAGTCTTTCACATTCTGTGGGATTATAAGCAAGGGTTATAAGCAGAGTGTATAGCCAGAGAAAACGAACTGAAGGATGAAAAAAGAACAGGAATCTTTTCAAGAACTTTATGGAAGGGGCAGCCCCGGAGGCCCAGTGGTTTAGCGCTGCCTTCAGTCCAGGATGTGATCCTGGAGACCCAGGATTGAGTCCCACGTCAGGCTCCCTGCATGGAGCCTACTTCTCCTTCTGGCTATGTCTCTGTGCTCTTGCTCTCTCTCTCTCTCATAAATAAATTAAAAAATAATTTTTTTGGAAGGAAAAGAGACATCAAAAGATGTGTTGAGACAAGATCATGAAGTTATTTAATTTCCATGCTAGGGAGTTTGTACTATATTCTGTAGGTTATATAATATTGGGGGAGGTCTACATGGAAAGCAGTGACACCTTTGAGAGATGTAACAGGCAGAAGGTAAGAAATGTAAGAGCAGGAAGTAGGTACGAGCGGTAGGTAAGAGCAGTAGTAGGTTATCTAGGTAATAGGATGGAGACTCGATGTAGGAGAGGGAAAGCGAGGAAAGAAGGAAGAGGAAGTTGCATCTGAATGAGGAGGTCCAATCTCCGTGCCTCCACCTTAGGGGTTGAGAGAGAGGAATGAGTTCAAGAGTTTGCATTTTGAAAACCAGCTATATGAGACGGTAACTCTTTTAAGTGAAATTGAAAACACAGAAGGAAGGGAAGTGTCTGAATTAAGAGCTGGAGGAGAGGCAGCTAATCAACAGAAGAGGGGCCAAAGCTTGGGCAGGAGAGCGAAGGTACAGTGGGCAGCCCACTCACTGCTCCTAACCTGATTCCTTTAGGTGGTTCCTGCACTTTCCCACCTCTCCCCACACCACAGCACCTGCAGAAAATGATAGTATTTATAGGACATACTGGGTAAACAGATGAAGCTGGTTGTGCCCTGAAAACCTCAAGCTGGCCAACTCCGCCACCCAAACCTCTGCCAATGCATATTTGGCCACCTGTAAAATGTTCGGGGCAGATGCTTGGACCTTAAGACAGCAAGTGAAAAGCACTGTCATATAGGATTTAGAGTTCAGGGAGCTTTACTTGTAAATAAGCAGATAGTTCTTGATTTATAGGGAATGTCCTACCCCCCCTTGCAGAAACTATTCATGTGGCTTTAGTTTTTCTATCAGCATGTGGACAGCTACATAGCAATTCTGAGGGGAAGGAAATGCGGTATTTAAAATGGCAGACTGAGGTGGACACTTGACGGGATGAGCACTGGGTGTTTTTCTGTATGTTGGTAAATTGAACACCAATAAAAATTAATTAAAAAATAAAAAATAAAAAAAAAAATAAAATGGCAGACTGATATGCTATTTTGGAGGCTGGGAATCATTTGATCCAGGGTCATTCTATGTTCATATCCTTTATTGAAATGTGCATCACTTATCTTTTGTGAAGGGCTATCTGGAACTTACAGAGATTTAAGAGAGATTTTAAAACAATTAGCAATAGTTGCATTTGGCTACTTAGCTTTCTTCCTTTCCTTCCTTCTTTCCTTTTTCTCTCCCTCCCTCACTCCTTTCTTTCTTCCTTCCTCCACTTCTTCCTCCCCTTCTTCCTCCCCTTCTTCCTCCACTTCTTCCTTCCTTCCTTCCTTCCTTCCTTCCTTCCTTCCTTCCTTCCTTCTTCCTTCTTCCTCCTTCCTTTCTTTCTTTCTTTCTTTCTTTCTTTCTTTCTTTCTTTCTTCCTTTCTTTCTTTCTTCCTTTCTTTCTTCTTTTCTTTCTTTCTCTCTTTCAACTCCAAGAGACTATTAGGGCTTCAAGCCACAATCGTGGGCTTAGAACATTTGAAATATTTGGGAAAAAGGCTTTGTTTTTTTCCCCTCTCTAAAAGTCATATTTATTTTCTGCATGATGGACAAAGGGACTACCTCATTCACTATGCTCCAATGAAGTCATAAACACATGTTTGGACATTACCTCAGCTCATCATCTCTGCTTTACGGAGATAATGAAAGGGATCAGAACACTTGCCTCTTTTCTAGCCATGAGTTTCAAGTGATCCTTAGTGTGTCTACCTTAAGTCCTAGTGAGTTCTGTCAACTTGAGGTCCACAACCAAATGGAATCATTAAGGAGAGGAGAGAAGAGTCTTACCTTTGGTGGAAGGCTAAAAGCAATGCAGATCATTTCCGAATGTTGCTTAGCATTGTCTTGGATAAGAAGTAGGGGGACATTATTGCTTTTACTTAGTCTTGAATCAAAGAAAAGCATGGCTGAGAAAGGGAAGCCAGCCCTAAGCTTTGGATACTTTTAGAACACTTGAGGTCACCGCTCTTCATCATCTTCATCACAAAAATAATGAGATTGGACTAACCACTGGTTTTCCAAAAGGGCCTCACTGGTGCTCCTCAATGGCCCCTGGTGATTTCTGGAATGTATGGAGGCAGAGCCAACAGGATAGGTGGCAGCAGGTAGCCTGTCCCAACTCCAACAGAGCAGCCCCTCTGCCTTTTGTGGGATACCATGAGCTTCCCATTAGATCTCATTTGAATAAAAGGGCCAGTTGCTTGATAAACCTTTGGAAGCCATCACACACAATAGCTAAAGGCCATGTGGTTTTGCTGTGGCAGTGACATCCAATTTTAGGTTCCTCCCCCAGAAATCTAAGCTGAGTTCAACTTGTCCAAGTGTTCTAAACCTTGTAACTAAAAAATTGAAATCTTTATGGTTTCTATACAAAATTTCCAAGTTATTCTGAAATATAGCCTCTCATTTTTTCCTGGGGTATCTACCAACTGCCTGTTTTGGTAAACATAACAGGTTCAATGTGTGGCTTAAGGAATTATGTGTTTTGAGGATATTCAAGCCCACTGCTGAATTCCCCAGGTGAGAACAGTTTCATACACGATAATAAAAATCTAAAAATATATTTACCTTATGATCTGGTTATTGTGCTTGGGATACCTATTCTGGAGAAATAAGCATGGGAAAAGCATAGGGCTATCCTGGCAGCATTGTTTATATGGAGGAAAATTGGAAAAAACCTGAATGCTTAACAATAGGGACTGGATTAAAAGTAGTAGGTACATATGATGGAGTAGAGGTTCAGAGAAGTAAACTATGTCGACATGCAACAGCAGGAGAAGATCTCCAAATAGTTCTTTTAAGTTAAAAAGAAAGTGAGAAAATTTTACATGCATTACTAAGCATATATGTGAATCGAAAATTTATACTATATACTTTCTATGATTTTGTATGTATAGTATAGAAAACATTGGAAGGGGGCACCTGGGTGGTTCCATCGATTAAGTGGCTGCCTTTGGCCAGGTTCATGATCCCAGAATCCTGCAATGGAACCCCGCATCGGGCTCCCTGCTCAGTGGGGAGCCTACTTCCTCCTCTCACTCCACTGCTCCCTCTGCTTGTGCTCTCTCTGTCAAAGAAGTAAGTAAAATCTTAAACAACAACAACAACAACACTAGAAGGATTCATCCAAACTCAAAATAATGCCATCCTTCAACGGGTATGTGTGAGTTTAGGAGTACTTGAGAGAGGAGTGTGTATAGAGACAGTGGTTAACTAGGACTTTAAGCCTTAACTAAAAATGCTCTAGATGTTTTTGAAAAGAGTAAATACAACCTGCATATGTATTACTTGTATAACTTAAAAAGTATTAACACGTATAGGGAAAAAATGACTGGAAGCCAATGGGCCAAATGTCAATGTTTATTCTGATGAGAATATTTATTAGTGTTTCTCCATATCTTTTTCTATGTTTTTAAAATTTCGTAGGCCACCATTGAAGCTTCTATGTTTAGAAACTAAATATTCATTAAGACAGGGCTTGTGGTGTGTGGTGCTTGCTTGCAATTAATCCAGTATCCACTGATCAGCTTCCAGCAATGGACCCTGGAATCATTTGGTGATTCCACTAGCCATGTCCCCTTAGCGTGAGGAGACAGTGAAGCAGGCTTGTATGAACAAAGAATTGGACTGGGTGAGCCTTAGAAACTCAGTGGACACAGAATCTCTTTCCAGCAGAGGGGGAGCAAGAAAAAGATGGTGGGGGAACAAAAAAACAATTAAATGTTGTCCCCTCAGATCATGTTAAAAAGCAATCCAGGAAGCAGGGCAGAGAGACCAGAACTGATTGATGGAGAAGATAGAAGATACTTTGACTGAGATTGAGCAGAAGAGAGAATTGCAGGTATTGTCAAAGATTTGTGCATCTGAGGGAGGTGTGGGATGCTGGGAAGCTGCATACCAAAGCAATAAACACAGCCCAAATCTCTTAGAAATACTTGGGAGAAGGAATAAAGAACTAATGTACACACTGAAGTCACCCCAAAATTCTCTGGCTCCAGAGTACCTCAAGCAGTCTGCATAGATAGTGCTTATAGACTGCTTGAGGTACTCTGGAGACTAAACTCTAGGAAACAAACCGAGAGTCACTGGAGGGGAGGTGGGTAGGGGGATGGAGTAACTGGGTGATGGACATTAAGGAGGGCACCTGATGTGATGTGATGAGATGTTATGAGCACTGGGTGTTATATGCAACTGAAGAATCACTAAATTCTGCCCCTGAAATGAGTAATATACTATTTGTTAACTAAATTGAATTTCAGTAAATAATTTTTTAAATAGGATATCCCAGAGTATTTCCTGCTTGCTGAAGTTCTTAAAATAACTTTCTGTCAAGAGGGCTTATACTCTATTTCAGGAATTAGCAAAAGTCTGAGAAGAAAAGCTATGCTACCTGACAGTTTCCCTTGAAGACAATGCCCAGAGGGACTTTGCAAAAATCTGAACTGAGTATGACAGGATGAGTCTAGATGCCCTCTGGTGCAAAATTAGCCCCTTTGGACTGTGTCTAGGATGGAACTTACTACATTGTGTTATAATTATTGGATTCCCCAACAAACTCACCTCCTGAAGGCCAAGGAATGATATTATTCATCAGTATTGTCAAGTACCTGGTATAGTGCTTGGCCCATAGAATATTTAATATATGGTTTCTACTGATGGATGATTTATGGCATTCTTAACTAGAGTTGTATGCTTACATCGTCCAAAATCTGTTCTCCCTCAAAGCTACATGGCTTTTCACAAGCCTTACTTCTTCTTATCTATGTATTTGCAAAATGAGGCTAATGCATCCGTCATTTCTTGACATGAGTCATTTCAGCTGACATAGCTCAGACAGGCACATCTTCCAAACATGAACTGTGGCTGTGTGCCATTGGCTGGTTGGGTGGTAATGAATTAACTGTCTACAGCACAAAGATTGAAAATTCAGTCCCTTCTTCTGTGGATTTTTTTTTTTTTTTTGGTGTTTCAGAGAAGATTGTCCTAAGAAGTGTTAAAAAGAGCGTTCTTATGCTTCTGGACCCTGAGTTAGCAAATGAGGGGGCCAGGTATTTTAGCAAGCAAGAAGTACAAAGAAAACTTCACCATGTCAGGGCTGGGGCTCAGTGCTAATCTCATTGATTAGAAAAAGAAACACTAGTGCAAAGCCAAAGGAATAGAGACAGAAGACAAGGTTTTGCTTATGGGGAGGTGGTGATGGAGATGAGAGACATCAAAACAAAAAGAGAGACTCAGACTCACAGAGAGACACACAAATAGCAAAGATGAAGCCCATTCTCTAACACTGATTTCACAGCTGGTATCCCAGGCACTGTGTTAAGTACTCTAGACAGGAACATAAAAAGATGTGGCCCTGCTTTGGAGGCACACACATGAATGCCAAAGGAAGGAAGTTGGGTGGGGGGGTTATGGTAGAGGCCAAGATTGGGGGTAATTAGAGAAAGTTCTGGAAAGTTGAGGTTAGAGCACATGTGTTCTGAGCAGAGGATAAAAAGTGTTCTGAGCCATAAATATATGAAAGTGTATGACACATTTGGGGATGGTCAAGTTATCTGAGAAGAAAGCAAGGAGGGGGAAAAACAAGACAGACAAGGGACACCACTTGGGTTTCACAGAAAGAGTTTTAAATATTTATCTGAGGTCAAGATGGGCTGTGAACTTTTTTAATCAATCAATGTCTGTGTTTTAGAAGGAGGAAAACATTTTGGACATGCAGAGGAAAAAACAGAAACATACACATTTCCTGTCTGAGAGTGCAGTTCTTAGTGGATTAAAGTCAGTTTGATGAGTGTCCTAACCCCAAATACTGAAATATCCAATAATCATACTCTCATGAAAGTCCTAAGTCTGTTGTGTGTTATTCTCATGCCCTGGGAGTCTGGGGATGAAGAGTCATGCGCTCTCAATCTGGTGTCCACATAGACCTCATGCTGGCCTGGCCTCTGGTTGACAGAGAAAGGAAGAGTGTGACCCAGCCAGATAGCAAACTCCTGACCAACTTCAGTCAGGACTTGGCCCTCATGGCTGGCAGATCCCTGCTGCCAGCCTGTCTTGCTGCCCTTGCTGGCAGCTCTATGGCAACAATTTAGTGAATTGCCTCATTTGACAGACCCAGAGTAAGAGCCCTTTTACCCACTTCCATTTTCTGGAGGCAGACTCAACTGGCACCTACAAGGCTTCCTGGTAGCAGAGAAGCATGAACTGGGCTTTGGAGCCAGGAAAACTGTTCATTTCCCACGTTCTCCAGAGAGAGAGCCAACAGCTTTGGGGCTTCACCTAACCACATGCCAAGTGCTTACTGGGAGCTCCTTGAGTTGGAAGGCATCTAGGTAAGCTGGGGTTCAAGCTCCAACACCCCCCTTCCTGGGTATGTGACCTTGATCAACTTAAAGCCTTTATACATATTTCCTCATGGGTCAAGTAAAGATAATGATGGCACACACTCTATAATGTCACCATGAAGACTAAATGACATAATGAGGGTTGACATAGTTCCTGGTACATGGTAAGCACTTAATGAATGTTGGCATTTAATATGGGTTACTCTCATTATTATTTGGAATGGTGACCACATATTTATTTTTGTATCCCAGAACCTAGCATAACACTTGATACCTACTTGTCACTTGACCTTCTGTTACCCATAGCTCTAATAGACATCAGATGCCAAAGAAGAGTTTCACCTCCTCAAGTGTAAAATGAAGCTATCTATGCTTACTTCACACATGCTATTGTGTGCAGGACACAGGATGACTTAAAAATGAAGACCCTAACCTGCCTTTTTGAATAAGGCAAGCCACCAGAGGTAGCATTGGTTAGTTAGCATATCTAACTGCATCAGGATCTCGAGAGCCAGCACCAGTACTGGTCCCAACAGGCATGTCATGCCCATTTATTGGTAAAGAAACTGAGTCTCAAAGATCAGAGAGGTAGAAAGGAACAAGACCAAGAGTGGAGAAACCAGATTCCAATTCCAAGTAGTGTATTTTCATTTTCTTCCTCAAACATGATGTTTATGAAGAAGTAACACAAAACAAAGTTTCTACATATTGCCTAAGTACCCTTGTAAATAAAATAAGATGAATGCCTTTTGAATATAAAATTTCAAGCTTCTTCTTCTTCTTCTTCTTCTTCTTCTTCTTCTTCTTCTTCTTCTTCTACTACTTCTTCTTCTTCTTCTTCTTTCTTCTTCTTCTCTTTCTTTCTTTCTTTCTTTCTTTCTTTCTTTCTTCTTCTTCTTCTTCTTCTTCTTCTTCTTCTTCTACTACTTCTTTGGATTTTTGTATCCCTTTTATATATACTATGAGATGTTTTAGTTGATGCATGCAAGCTGAGAGTAGACCCCATTCATGTAAAAGTATTTGCTTGTGAAAATAGATTTCAATGCTTTTTCATAAAACCTCCATATTATGTCATACTTTTTATAGCAAAATGAAGATTAGTTTCTAAAGGACAGTGTGTTTCAGATTTACATAATGTCTTCAAATAATGACAGCAAACACATCTCACCAACTGTCCCACCACCACCTGAGTTGAAGCCACCATCACCTCCTCTCTCAATGACTTATGATGTTCTCCTCACTGGACACCCTGCTTATGAAGGGGTAAGCTCTTCACCACCTAATATCACAGCAAGCTTTTACAAATGCAAATCAGGTCAATGGCTTCCCATCCACATTCCTGAGCACAGCCTCTGAAGCTCTACTTGATATGAACACTGGCTACATGTCTTCTTCTCTGTGCCATTTACCCCCAGGCATGCTGACCTTCTTCTCCTTGAATGAGCCAAGTCTGCCTTTTCCTCCCAGACATGGCACATGATCATCTCTCTGTCTGGAGCCTTTCCTCCAGATTTTCAGAAGTCTCACTTCTCCTAATCACTCCAATTATTCTCAAATGTTATTTTGTTCAAGTGTTATTTCCTTAGAAAGGCCTTTCCCTTCCTGCTCCTCTCCCAACCATTTGACCTACACGAGCCCCTTGCCATCTATCCTATCACCCTGTGAATCCGTAAGGGTAAGACAGATCATGCTGCAGGAGAAAACCACCTTCCAAACCCAGTAGCTTATCACGTCCAAGGTTGAGTCCTTGCTCACTCTCATATTGCAATATCATGACTTATAAGAAATATATATATGTATTTATATGTGTATATATGTATTTCCCAAATATATTTGGTCTTCATCCACAGTTCCTGGCTGACAGCTCCCCCAATCCTTTGAAATCCCCCTAAGTGTTGAATGATAAAAGTGTCTTTTGCTACCCTAATGAGGTGAGTTCAGACTGTACCTAAAGTTGGAGGCTGGTTGCCAGCAGAGCCAACCATAGGATAGGAGGCTCAGAACTTTCTGTTGTATCCCTGGCTTATGGGGAGGAGAGAGAGGCTGGAGGTTGAATCAGTCACTAATGGCCAATGTTAATCTGTCATACCTGTATAATTAAGCCTCCATAAAAACCCAAGAGGATACAGTTCTGAGAGCTTCTGGGTTGGTGAACACATGGAGATATGAAGAGAGTGGTACACCTGGAGAGGGCAAGGAAGCTCCACACCCTTTCCTTGGATCATGCCGTGTGCAGATCTTCCATCAGCTGTTCTTTATTTACACCCTTTTAAAAATAAATCAGTAATCTATTGAGTAAACAAATGGGTTTTCTGGGTTCTGTGAGCCTCTCTGGCAAATTAATCAAACCCAAGGAGGGGGTTGTGAGCATCTCTGATTTACACCCAGTTGGTCTGAAGTACAGGTCACAATTGCAGCTTGTGATTGGCATCCAGAGTTGGAGGAGGATATTGGAACCTTCTATTTATAGCTGGTGGGTCAGAACACAAGTAACTTCCTGGGCTTGTGGCTGGCATTTGAAGTGGGAGAGGGATGCAATCTTAAAGGACTGAACCCTTAACCTGTGGAATCTGATGCAATCTCTGGATAGGTCATGTCAGAATTGAGTTGACTTTTCAGATACTCTGCTGGTATCTGAGAATCGCTTGGCATTGTGTAGAAAACTGCCTCCCAACCCTCAATACACACACTGGAATTGGAACTTGGTTTACTTACCCCATCACAAGTCAGCTGTGGGCTCTGCTCCAGTGTTTCCTTCTGCAGGAACCAGGCTGGCAGGTCATCCAGCACCTACACATCACTAGTAACTACAGCAGGGAGACAGACGCAAGAGCATGGACAGTTCAAGCACCAGCTCTTAAAGTTTCCACCCAAAAGTGATGCCTGTCATTTCTGCTCAGGTTCAACTGGTCAAAGTGAGTCATCACAGGCATACATGACTCAAGTGGGTGGGAATGCGCCATTCTAACATAGGCCCAGAGGGAGGACTGGAAGCATCTGTAAACAGCATTAATGACGACCATAGTCTGCTTCATTCTTCTTAATAGCACGTATTAGTAACTGGAATTATATTTATTCCTTTTTAACATAGTTATTGTCTGGTTCCCTACTAGAACCTAAGTTTCCAGAAGACAAGGACACATTCTTTCAGATTCACTGTTGTATCCTTAGCATCTTGAATAGTATTTGGAACAGAATAGATGCTCAACACATATTTGCTGATTACTAAAGAGCTCTTAAAAATAGCAAGAGGGCTCCCATTGAAAAATCAGGCTTAAGCATAGGGAAAGTATTGGATGATCTCTTAGAAAACTCTGTAGAGCTATAATTCAACAAGTTTTTAACCCTTTATTTATTAAATGTATTCATCCACCCATTTACTCATTATTCAGCAAACATAACTGAGTGTCTGTTAGATGACAGGCACTGTGCTGGGTGCTTTGAACGGCACAATGAATAGGACATAGTTCTTGGCCTCAAGGTGTTAACTATCTAGTTAGGGAGCCAGATAAGTAAACAAATAAATGCAATATGAAGTGGTCAACACCAAAAGAGAAATGACAGATTCTTTTTGAATTATTTGAAGAGGTGCTTTGCCCAATACCCACCACCAATACATGAATAATAAAAGTACAGATTTAGCCCGATTAAATTAGTCCATCAATCTGGATATTTCTCTCAGGGCTCTAGTTTTAACAGTGTTGTCCAAATTGTCCATTAAAAGAAAATCGCTAAATTTTCCAGACATGAGCTTATAAGCAGCATCCTGTTGGCAGAAGTGGTGCAGGGACAATAATGAGGGGTGAACAAATTCTCTTGTACTGCATGAAGCAGAGACTTTTTTAAAAAATCCAACATCTGCAGCTTATCACTGGCTAAAAATAAGTGCTGCTTTGCAGTATGCCAGATGTTCTTCCTCACTGGAACCTCTATGCAAGAAGTACAGTACCGCCAAGGAAGAGAATAGAAGCAATCAGTGAGAAAAACAGCTTGCCCTCAGAGTAACCAAGTCCTAACCAGAGTCCCAGACCATTCAAGCTGGGAGGGACATAAGAGATGATACACAATCCCACTTTTCCTTGTTATGGACAAGGACAAGTCAGACCCAGAAAGTTTCCAAGGTCAGGGGTGAGAAGTCATTTAGTGATAGAAAAATTTATTGTGTTTTCTCAGCCTCAATAAACTATATTTTTGTCCTTTTGTTTTAATCAAGAGCAGTCATTTTTTTCCCTCTAGTTTTTGATAGAAGTCTCATCAACTAGAAGAGCAGCAAGTCAAACCTTTACCCTTTAGATACATGACCAACATGTGTTAAGAGGACATATGTACACAGCCCAGTACTGGGCCTTGTTGTTGGCAAAGAAATATTGTCAAGTGAAATAAGGCCAAATCAGGAAAGAGAGAAATGAAGTGATCCTTGTTTTCTTTATCAGTCAGGGACGTGATAAAGACTTTAAGAGCTGAACAGGTTACGGGGTTCAACACTAATTTACATAAATTTAAAAACCAGCCTCTAGAATAAAAGTAAGAAAGACAGAATGTTCCTGATTATTTTTCATGACAATTACTTAAATTTTGACATGACAAAGTAAATACTTAATTTAAAAAGTTATTGTGTCAAGGAGTCATCAAAGTGTGGCCCTCAGTTCTCTGCTGCAGGGAACAGAGGTGGCTAATGATCCTAGCTGTTGTCCCCACTACATCTGTGTTAATTCGGTAATACAGATCCACCATTGTATTTATATTAAAGATAAATTCAGCCAATAATAAGGCTTAAAGAGATACTAACACAAGTGCCCTGGGACTCCCAGTAGGTGACTTTGGACTCATATCAATTTGGATGAACCTTTTGGGGAACAATGCTACTATCTGGGATTCTTCTCACTCCTCCCTGCTCCCTCTCCTTTGAAGGTGTTGGACCTGTGCTTAAAGCTCCCCACCTTTTCCAGCTTTCTTGTCTTTAACTTTGACAAGTGTTTCCCCCAGTAAATCTCTGTACATCTGATTACATCTCTTTCTCAAAGGACCCAAATCAACACATGCATATTTACTAGTGGCTAGGCTCCAGCTTCTCTGCTGCCCTGAGCACTTATTTTGTTTGTCCTTCGGCTAACTCAGACCTGGACATAGCATGAAGTAAAGATAATTACCTTTAATCATACCTACCTCCCAATCCTGGAGCTTGAATGTAATTTAATCTCTATAGTTAGACACACACCCCCTCAAAAAAAAAGCTTAGTTATTGAAAAAAACCTCTATAGCTTTTGTCTTCCCGTCTGCAAGAGGATGATAATAAGAGACACTACAAGAATTGACACGTTTAAGTATACACGTTACCTTACCTAACAGCGATCTATAAATTGTAAAATATAAAATTTTTCTTTAAATCTTTATGCTGTTAGGCTGAAGTCATATTTATAGTTATTTTTTTTAATTAGAGACTTCCAGTTCAACATGCAGGATTAAATATCTAAATCTATTTCCTCTTCCTTTCAAGACCTATTTTAAATGATAGTATTGTGAGTTTTTTAAATGTAAAAACCCAAAAAGACAAAGAGAGGAAATGGGGAAACAGAAGAAAAGCCTCAGAATATTGAGGAAAAATAGTGAGTAGAGAAGCAGTGACTACCAAAGCAGGGGCAGCAAACTCTGACTTGTTGCTTTGATGAGAGGCTGGGGTTACTGAGTAGGGACCCTATCTCACCCCCAGGAGTGTCACAAGGATGAGAATGGAGGCACAAAACATGCCCAAAGGCAAAACCAAAGGGTCTTGTTAGAAGTCTGTGTATACACAACCAGTTAGATCTCACCTCCCCACCCTTGTTGGTCCTGGAGGAGACTGCAGATTTGTTTTCTGGATAGACTGGATGTGAGAAGCTTGAGGCTTAGGGACAGCAGATGGAGTAAAGGGGAGGGGGAAGCACAGGATGGAGAGAGTGGGATTTGGGAAAAGTCTGCCCTTGCCCCCAAAATGATGAAACAAGCTCCTCGCCTCATTCCGTTATTATTTATTTATTTATTTATTTATTTATTCATTCATTCATTCATTCATTCATTCATGAAAGACACAGAGAAAGAGGCAGGGACATAGGTAGAGAGAGAATTTGGCTGCTTCTGGGGGATCCAAGGCAGGACTCAATCCTAGGACCCTGGGATCACGCCCTGAGCCAAAGGCAGATGCTCAACCACTGAGCCACCTAGGTGTTCCCTCTCCTCATTCTTCTGAAGTAAAATATTTGTGGATTACTTTCCTGAGAAGCCTGATGATCTAGAGGTCATCATAGATAAGAGTGGTTCTTAGTGATTCTAGCACCGAGAGAAAAGGGATCCTTCTGTAATAAATACTTAAAACTGTTGAAATGGCTTTGGAATTGTTTAAAGTGCAGCCTGGTTTCCCCTTGCTGCTTATAGTAAAATGTGAAGTGAAAGAAATGGCCTGAAGAAGATACCGTTTAGGAAAAAGGAACCAGCCCTGGATGATTTCGAAGGCTCCCTGCCTAACTAGGTGGTGAAGGAGGCTAACACTAGGAGAACAATTGTTGGAAAAGCATACTCCGGAGAGACGACCAGTGGTGTAGCTGGATCACCTTTTGCTGAAGAGAACGGGTGTCTGACTGATGAATCCATTCAATCATCTCAGCAGAAGGCAGGAGTAGAGAGGGGTACTGGGAATAGGAGCTGTTCAGGAAAGATCTGTGGAGGACCCTCTTCTCTAATGGTAGGAACCTAGGTGTCATACACAGGAGATCAATAAGGCTTTTGAGAATGTTATGCTGACAGAAATGCCTCAAGCCTGGATGCAAAGGGACAGAGATGAGATAAAATGAAAAGAAGTTGTCAAACTCCCAAAATCCTATAGGCAGAACACTGATACTGGCTTTGATTACTATATGGTGAAGCACAATAGTAGACAAGCCCCTCATACAGACAGAAGATTCCAAACCCTTGTCTTTGTTATAAAACAACAAGCTACCAGATATTTAAGGACAATCTCCAACATATACAAAAGATCAAAATAAATAAAAAAGGAAACTGGAAGAAACTGAAATGATGTTCAAACAAGGAAAAAGTAAACTACCCCTCAAACACACACACAAAATAACCCCAACTAGGACTAATATCCTGAGTAAGTTAAAAGATGCTGTTGCTTTCATGATGTAAAGATAAGATATTAGAAAAAAGAAAGAATTTTTTAATTTTATATGTTCTTCTAAAACATAAAAATCCAATAGCTGAAATTAAAATAGCATTAAAACATTGGAAAATAAGATTAAGAAAAATATCCCAGAAAAGAAGCCAAGAGATAAGGAATATAAAGTCCATGAAATCAGAGCATCATTCTAGTAGGTGTAATATCCAAAGAATAGGAATTTAAAAAAGACAAAGGAGTGAGACACAGTGAACAGAGAGAACAGAAAGGAGGAAATTAACAATAAGAAAAAAGACAGTATGATTTTGCAGTATTGAAATCACAAGTCTCTGGTATAATGTATGTCTAGGGCTGAATGGGAAAAAAGAAGCGTGCACTAAGCATATTATTAAAGAATTTCATAATGGCAAAGATAAAGAGAAACTATTTAAATCTCTCAAAGTAAAAGACAAGTCACATCCAAAACCTCCAAGGCAGCCATCTTCTTGACAATAACACTGGACATTAGGAAACATAATAGCAATGTTTTCGGTATTTTTTTAAAGATTACTTATTTATTCATGAGAGACACAGAGAGAGGCAGAGACACAGGCAGAAGAAGAAGCAGACTCCCTGCAGGGACCCTGATGCAGAACTCAATCCTGGGACCCCGGGATCACAACCTGAGCCAAAGGCAGACACTCAACCACTGAGCCACCGAGGCATCCTTCAATGTTTTTGAATAAAAATAATTTCAATCTAGAATGGTCTACCAATCAATCAAACGTGAGAAGAGCAAAAAGTAATTTTCAAACATGCAACAATACAGTATCAAAATTTGTTTGCTATAATCCATCTGAGGAAGCTATTAGGGAAAATAATCAGCAGTAGAGGAAAGTAGGCAAAGACAGAAGGCATATGATTTGGCTCTAGGAGATCCAACAGCAGAAGGTATTACAGGGAAGTCCAGTGATGATGTTCCAGAGAAATCGAAGGAAGACAGTAAGTAGCAGAGGAATTAGGCAGGTGATAATGATGGTATAGAGATTGTTCTAGGGAAAGAGGGGCTAATGATTTAGCTTATAAAATATGAAAAGGTGTGTGGAAGACATGATGGAGCCTTTCCCCGGATAAACGGAACATTGTCAAGAGAAGAGGTATAATCATATGGCATAATTCACTTCAGCAAAGAACATTTGTAAAGTTATTATCATATAAGTTCTATCTTTAATTTAGTGAAGGGTTATAAGATAGCTACTGGGAGAGGAAATAAGAAGCTACAGAAAAGCTTAGTTTACCTGTTTTATTTCTAAGAGCCAAGAACCATTTTATAATAGAAAAATAACAATAATTAAATGTTGGCATATTATTTAGAGGTATGGAGATAAATATTAGGGGAAAAAAAATCCAGAATTGTTAAGTTATAACCTTGAAGGAGATGAACCAGAGTTGACTTATATCAGAGAAATTTTAGGACTGTTTGTCTACTTAAACTATGGACATATATGGTTCTTTTAATTATAAATTAATTTTTAAAAACATTTTATTTATTTATTCATGAGAGACACAGAGAGAGAGGCACAGGCACAGGCAGAAGGAGAAGCAGGCTCCCCACAGGTAGCCCAACACGGGCCTCAATACAGGACCCCAGGATCATGCCCTGAGCCAAAGGCAAATGCTCAACCACTGAGCCACCCAGGTGCCCCAAAATTATAAATTAATTAAAACAAAATACATTGTTCAAATATAAAGCAAATCCCCTTAATTCAGACACAAAAGACCATGCTGCAAATACATTTTGTAAGATCCGCCAACTTTGGAAACAAGAGCTAACTAATCTGTAGGTATTTTAAGTAAAACCGATTGAATGACATTGATTTCTATCTTTAAATAACTAGTTTTGTGTGTGTATTTATAGGCTGCATAATATTTTCCGTTCGATCCCTTAGAACATCATAAAGAAGCAAAACTTCTCAGGCATTCCCCTGGTAGAGCATAATAAACCAGTATTTTGCATTTGGAGGACAAATTTTTATTACTATTGATCCCAGCTATGGAAATGATGAACATCAATATGGTAGATTCACTCCTTCTTGGGGCTTGACACAATGGTAGAATTAATTCTGTTATTTGAGTCACAATTTAATCATAATGGTGTGCTCAGACAGCAAACCCAATAAAAAATAAAAATGGATTAAAAGAAAAACAAATTGCAAGAAAAAAATGCCAGGTAGTATTTTCCAATGCTTAGCATTTCTCTACAAAAGTTAATTCTTACTCTTGAGAATTCAATAAACTATGGAAATAATTATATTAATTAATCTGGATGATTCTTAAATTTGCATATTGCAGAAAAAAACTTAGTTTTTTCATTTTTCCCTGATTGGTGGGGCAAAAATTGTTGCATTCATTGTATGTATATTAACAGCTCAGGTCCTGACCCTGGGATCCTCCTGGGATCAAGCCCCATGTTTGGTTGCCTACTCAGTGGGGAGCCTGCTTCTCCATCTCCCTCTGCCCCTCCCCCTGCTTGTGTGTGTGTGCATTCTCTTTCTCTCAAATAAATAAATAAAATGTTTAAAAAATTTTAAACTAGCTCTACTTTGTAAACACATCTGAGCTCTTAATAAAGAAAGAAAAATTGATTTATTTGTCCAACAAACATTTATTAAGTATCTCCTCTGTGTCAGGCATGGCACTGGGTACTGGGATATATATGCTTATCATGGAGACCTAGCTTTAATTGTACAAAATTTTCTGCAAAATGGCCCTTGATAAGGTTTTTCTGTCCTTGAATTTTGCCAATTTTACAAAGATTAACTGGAATAATATTTCAGGGTTTATCTATAGCATAACATGCATGCAGCCAGAGGATGGACTTGCCTCTCCTACACACCAAGGAGTGAACATAACCTGTGAGTGTGCATCTGGGTCAGATAGATGATAAGCAACTTGTATTATTGCATTTAATTGCAACAATGACCTTCGGAGATAGATTCTATTATCCCCATTCTACAAGTACAGAACCTGAGGCAATGCCTGAATGGCTCATTCGGTTAAGTGTCTGCCTTCAGCTCAGGTCATGATCCCTGGGTCTTGGGATTGAGTTGGGATTGAGTTGTGATCCCTGATCAGCAGGTAGTCTGCTTCTCCCTCTGTCCCATCCCCGATGATACTCACTCTTGCTTTCTCAAATAAATAAAAATTTTAAAAATCTTTGAAGAAAAAAACAAATACAGAAACTGAAGTTGCAGAGTTTAATCCATTTTGTGGACCCAAGATTTAAATGTTTCCATTTTCCTGTCCAAATTGGGCTTCCTTTCATTATACATCAGGTCTCATTTTGATTCTTATTTCCATAGATATCTCTGCACTACTAAAAATTCACCATCACAGCATTTTCTGGCTTTATGGTGATTGCAGGTTTAATGAACTTGCTACTTGTCTGTGCTTCCTTCAAATCAGAAAATATTTTGGTCACTCCTGTAATTCTTCTGCCTGCCACATGGAATTGAATAACAAATTTTGAATGAATGACAAAATGTGCAAATGGAGGTTTGCTCATCTATACAATGGGGATAATGGTATCTGCCTGCTGAGACAAAGATTAAATAAGCTGATGTATGCAGAGTACCTAGCCTGTGGGATCTTCATCATCCCTCCTCATCCACCATCAGATGTTGATTGAGAATTTATACACACCAGGTACAGTTCTAGGATCTTTTCCCCCAAAGATGAATATAAAGCATACCTTTGGTCACTGAGGAACAGCAAAAAATTCGGGAATAGAGATATGATTGTTCTTTGTTGGTTTGTTTTCATTTTTAGTTTGTTTTCTTTGGGCTCGTCTAGAAAACAAGAATCATATCGCCATTCTGATTGTAGATCAGTAGGTATTTCTAAAAGAATGACTTAGCTTTTAACATCAGGATGTTTCTTTAGCTAAGTGTTCTTCAACTGGCAGAGCAGCCTGGATTCCTTTTCTCTAGATACAAGTGGTGCTCCTCTATTGCCAAGACGGGGTCTTTGTTTATGGCAGGGAGAGGAAGCAAAATAGAGATGCTCCATGAAACCCATCATGTTGAAAGCCCTCTAGTGTCTTCCCAGTGCTGTTAGAGGTCAAGGCCAGGATTCAGCCAAGAAGAGCTCTACAAACAGACTCAGTGGTACATCTGCTCTGTTAGCCAAAGACACGTATTGATTCCAGTGTGTGCCACAGCATGACAAAGACAAGGTAAACTGACATCTTAAAGAAAGATATAGTAACTTAGAAATCAAAGATAAGACTATGAATTTCTTTTTTAAAAACAGATTTTATTTAATTATTTATTTGAGAGAGAAAGCACAAGCAGAGGTGGGGCAGAGAGACAGTCAGACTCCCCGCTGAGTGGGGAGCCCAAAGTGGGGCTCCAAGACACTGAGATCCTGACCTGAGGCTAAGTCAGACACTTAACTGACTGGCTATGGATTTCTTGACTCAAACTGCTAAATTTTGCATTGGAATGCAGTGGGACTAGTCATTTTATTCTTCCAGGGAGCTCATTGTCTCCTTAAATAGGTGAAGTAGGTATTTTGGGTCAGCCAAACATTCAAAGGAGGTTGAGAAAAAAAAAGAAAAGAAAAACAAAAACAAAAACAAAAAACAAAAAACAAAAAACAAAAAAGGAGGTTGAAAATCTAAAGCCATCTACTTCCTTACCAGGAGAATGAAGCTTAACTCTTTTAGCAAGTAAGGCTATGTTTTTTCTCTTCACTTCCTAGTTTCACCAGGAATATAGGTTCCAAAACCAGGGTGAATGAGTTGGAATCTTCACTCCACCACTTATTACTGAGGTGACTGTGTGCAACAAGCTATTAATATCTCTGTGTCCGATTTTCTTCATCCTTAGAAATGAGAATTAACGGTGATTAACTCCTAGAACTGCTGTAAAGATTAAACAAGTGGATTAATGCAGAGTCACATGGAAAGTGCCTCGTAAACACCCAACAATGTGAGCTGTTATTATTGCCAGTAAGATTAAAATAATAATATAATTTCACATCATTGTCATTAAAATCCAATGAAATTGTGGGTACAGAATTCTGTTAAAGCCTCAAAGTACTGAATGAATAGAAGATATTATCACTTGCCTTATTATTTTTACACATCTAAGTGATTCAAGTATCTCAACAGCTATATTATTTTCATTATCACTAACTTACATGAAATGAGTGGGTTGGCTCACACCAGTTCTAATTTCCATTTTAGTTTTGACATCCCCTCATATTCCAGTAGTCAAACAGCAGTCGATTGAAAGAGCACATTTTAAGCACACACTGAGGTATGGCCGATGATTTCCTATTTGGCATTTAAAAGAAATCTACGTGACTAAATTGCTGCTACTATTTTTGGGGAGTAACATGTCAGGGTTTAATTAGCTAGCACCATCAGAAAAAGTAGCATTTATAATATCCTGATGAAACAAGCAGGACAATAAATTATTCATTTCATCAATTAGTCATCTTTTATTTAATTTCATTCAGTGAGCTTCTGCTGAACAACCTCTATGTGCATCATGTCTCGACCAAATAGAGGTACCAGAGAGAGAGAGAGCAAGCAACAGGGGATGAAGAAGCAACTCCATCTTGGTATTATACATGCAAAACAATATTCATGGCCCATTTCTTAATAGTCTCTTCTTCTCTTTTAGTTTCCCTAAGCTTGCTTTGCTCCCCCTTTGCAATGCTTTCCAATGCTATTCCAACATAAAACCCTTGAGAAATATCAGAAGGTTTGTAAAGAGATAGTAATAGTTCCTCTTTCTCTGTGGTTCTAGGAGGGGAAAAGCATTACTCCTAATGGTTCTGAAGCGGTGGTTTGAAATATTTACAACATGCACAGATTGTACACTTCAGTCCATTATGGAGACTTACAACAAAATGTAAAATCCTATTCTTTCTTTCTGCTATTAAAAAAAAATGTCCTCAGCAATGTGACATTAGCCTAGGGATAGACAAAGAGGTAAATGAACAAGATAGATTCCAGATGTAGGAATATATACCCATATATGGTTAATTGACTGTTGAAAAATTTTCCATGGTAATTCTTTGGAGAGAAGATAGTTGGTTTAAAAGTGTTGAGGGATCCCTGGGTGGTGCAGCGGTTTAGCGCCTGCCTCTTTGGCCCAGGGCGTGATCCTGGAGACCCGGGATCGAATCCCATGTAGGGCTCCCAGTGCATGGAGCCTGCTTCTCCCTCTGCCTATGTCTCTGCCTCTCTCTCTCTCTCTCTCTCTGTGTGACTATAATAAATAAATAAAAATTAAAAAAAAATAAAATAAAAAAAGTAAAGTGTTGAGAAAATGACTGGATAGCCATTTTCAAAATTAAAATGAACCTTGATCGGGGATCCCTGGGTGGCGCAGCAGCTTGGCGCCTACCTTTGGCCCAGGGCGCGATCCTGGAGACCCGGGATCGAATCCCACGTCGGGCTCCCGGTGCATGGAGCCTGCTTCTCCCTCTGCCTGTGTCTCTGCCTCTCTCTCTCTCTCTCTCTCTCTGTGTGACTATCATAAATAAATAAAAATTAAAAAAAAAAAAATAAATAAAATGAACCTTGATCCTTATCTCATGTATTAGGCAAAAATTAATTCAAAATAGATTCTTTACTTTATATCTAAAGCCAAAACCATATAAATTCTAGAAGAAACTATAAGGAGAAAAATCTTTGTAACTGTGGATTAGGCAAAAATTGTAATGTGCACTCCCCTCACAGATCTATCAGCAGAAGTTGGAAGCCTTACTGGCCCAAGATAGTTGGACACAAACTCTGTCCAAATCCCTAGCTGACCACTAAGCTATGAGACACAGAACAATCCCTACAAAGCCAAGATAAAAAATGAGATTTAACACCTGAGCTGACACATCAACAGCCATGCATGTAGGGGGATAGAGACAGGCAGAGACAGATTTAAGTTCAGATAGGTCACTAAAACCACAAAATAAAGAAACATCTTGGAAAAAGGAATCGATTTTATTATCCAAAATATCTGGCTTTTAACAACAACAACAAAAATAAGAGGCAGGCAAAAAAACACAAAAATTTGAGTGCTCTGATGGAAAAACAGCAATAAATAGTAGTAGATAAATACCTCAAAGCAGGTATTATTAATATGTTCAAAGAATTAAAAGAAATATGTTGAAATAATTAAAGAAAACGTAATAGTATGAAGAAAATACTCTTAATTTCTTTTAAAAAGGCAAAATTGGGCAGCCTGAGTGGTTCAGCGGTTTAGTGCCGCCTTCAGCCCAGGGTATGATCCTGGAGACCTAGGATCGAGTCCCTCATCAGGCTTTCTGCATGGAGTCTGCTTCTCCCTCTGCCTGTGTCTCTGCCTCTCTCTCTCTGTCTCTTATGAATAAATAAAATTAAAAAATCTTAAAAAAATAAATAAAAGGACAAAATTGCTTATTTTTTGGAAAGATTTTTATTTATTCATTCATGAGAGACACAGAGAGAGAGGCAGAGACATAGGCAGAGGAGAAGCAGGCTCCCCTCAGGGAACCCGATGCAAGACTTGATCTCTGGACCCTAAGATCACGCCCTGAGCCAAAGGCAGATGCTCAACCGTTGAGCCACCCAGGCATCGCCACAAAATTGTTTAAATCAATTCTTATACTACTGAATTTGAATCATTGGGTTCATCTAATATATAAACATTGCCATTGCATTATAAACTTGAACGGTGTCTTTTCTGTAAAGGTGTTACAAACATGGAAATAATAGTGCACACGGGAAAGGAATAGAGCTATATTATAGCAAAATTAATGTTTTTATCAAAATCAAATAAGTGGTATCTGAAGTAGATTGCATATTATGAACCCTCATCTAATGGAAATTAGCCATATCTCTAATGGTTAGTTATGCTGAACATCTTTTCACATGTTTATATCATCTGGATGTCTTCTTTGGTGAGAAGTCTGTTCATGTCTTTTGTCCATTTTTTAATTAGACTGTTTTTCTTTAACATTCAGTTTTAAGATTTCTTCATATATTCTAGATACTAGTTCTCTGTTAAGGATGTAACTTGTATATATTTTCTCCCAGTCTATACCCTGCCTTTTTATCATTCTCACATAGGCTTTCACAGAGAAAAAGGTTTTAGTTTTGATGAGGTCCAATTTATCAGTTATTCCTTTTATGGATCATGTTTTTTGTATAAAGTCTATGACCACATTGGTCAGTTCTTATTCTCAAAGATTTTCTCCTAATGAAAGGAGAAATTTTATTTTATTTTTTTTGTCTTTGAACCACCAGCACCTGTCAAAGTACTAAATGAATGTTTTGGTGGAATTCTCTCAGTAAACAAATTTATTGACTACCACAATATTCTAGAAATGCACTGTAGTAATAAAACTCAACAGCAATGGCTGCTTAGGATTCTTTATAGGATAGGCAGTCTTTAGAAATGAGGCCGTCCTGATGCAAGGGGAACTAGGGAATTTGTCATGAGGTCTAGACAGTTCATGGCTCATATTTATTGTATTGTTGTACAAATATTTAAAATGTCTTAAGGATGGAACAATGTTCTGATGGACACTATGTAAAGGGTTTTTATCACTATTCCATGTACACCCAAGGCACCTCTTGGCACTGCCCCTGCTTCATAAGATGGCAACAAATGGAAGCTTGGAACCAAAGAGGAGGCTGGAATAGTCAGAAGTTCTGCTTCTGTCTCCAGTGAGGTGAGTTTTGAATCAAGAATCAATCTGGAATAGAGGAGAAAATACCTCTTGCTCTGTTCTTGGGATACCAGATGGCTGGCCTGAATCCTCCTGTCAGCCTAGCACTGCTTGAATTGCTGTCGGTGAATTGCAGGAAGATGTTCTCAGCTTAAACATCACTGAGGGCTGTCTACTTATCTCCAGCTTCTAAGCTACAGCGTAGGTTGAAATGGAAGCAGGAACACAGGCAAAGGACAATGCTACCTTTCAGTTACTGTAGCCAAAGTCATAATTGCCAGACCCCATCCTTCCAGAAAGTAGCTTATTTTTTGATATTATACAATAGAATAAAATTTTTCTTTCTTTCTTTCTTTCTTTCTTTCTTTCTTTCTTTCTTTCTTTCTTCTTTCTTTCTTTCTTCTTTCCTCTTTCTTTCCTCCTTCCTTCTTTCTTTTTATATTCATCTTTCTTGTTTTTTGTTGTTTTAAATTTTTTTTCAAGAAATATTATCATAGGTCTGTTTAAATAGATTAATCTACGTCACCATCCCAAGTGACTCAATTCCTGGAAACAATAAGTCTATGTTTTACCTTGAAGAAAGTAAGGGCTGGAGGTGGCAGACCCTTCTGCTTATTGGGGGAAAGTTGATTTAAATATATGCATATACATACATACACACAAATATATGTCTATATGAACCCGGATAGATATATATGTATCTACATACCTAGTGATAGTATTTCTCAAATAATTAAGATGTGAGATGTGGAGGGGATACAAATTAAGAAGCAACTGTTTCTTCCAGAAATGCATAAATCTTTCAAAAAGGAAGTTGATACTTGAATTTGACATTGAGAGATGGTCAGGAGTATGCTTGGACACCAGAAGGGGAATTTCTGGATAGAAGGAGAAGCAGATAGAAAGGAGGGGTAAGTTGAGTAATTTCTGATTCTTTCCATAGGTCTAGAGACTGAACTACATAGTGAGCTGTGGTGAGATGGAATATCAGACAGGTGTGGAAACCTTAGATCAAGGTCAGTTGTATCTCATTTATAAGGAATACCATGGAAACCTTTGTAAGCAGAAGTTAAGCTCAGTCCAATCTGACTCTTAGAAAACCACTCTGGGTCTCCAAATCAGTGTGCACTTTTAACAGGCTCTCTCATCATTTCTCAGAGACTAAGGACCCACTCCCTTTAAAAAAAATAATAATTGCTATTCACCAGCACTTCTGAGAATCTTATCCACCCCCTCTTTCCTCTACCTCCTGCCCAAATCTATTTGTCCTGTCCTCAGGCCTCAGGTTTCTGTCCTCTTAACTGGTTAACATTCCTTTGTTTCTCCTTTCAGGTTGTTATGAGACTGACCAAGAGTCCACATTCAACTTAGGCTTTCAATATTATATCAGCTCTCCCTCACTTCCAAGCTCTGCCTCTTATGGCCCTGTCCCACACCAACTCAGGGCTGACTTCAGGGCAATATGAAGTTCTGAAGTTCAAACACAAATGGACATCAGCAGTGAGATGGATTTAAGCAGGACCGGGCTAAAGGCAAGTAGTGTGAGAGATTGTATTGAACCATTAGGTCTATTTCTTTTTTTCTTTTTTCTTTTTTCATTAGCTCTATTTCTTAGAAAAACATTCAAACTCAATATTATTGTCATCATTTCCATTTTATGGACTGAGGAATCTGAAAGGGTTTGCTTTTCTACAGTTAACCAGAATTAACTCAGAAAGGTTAAATAACTTGTCCAAGTTTACACAGTAAGCAAATATAGACCTGGGAATTACACAACTTTCTAGACAATGGATTCTCAGCTACAATGCTGGATTACCTGGAGCAAATTACCTGGAGGAAGTTACCTGGAGGAAATTTTAACAAAGGTCTAGGGAGGAAACAAGAGACAAGGGGAGTGGCCATAAAGAGAAGGCTCTTTGCCTGAGAAATCATTTTTATTAGGAGATGTAGGAGTTAGTGTCAAGCCTCCTGATAGTAGGGCCATTTCAGGAAATGATCACAAAGAAGTGATGTCCCTGGAGGGGGACAGCAGGATTACAGACATAATAGGAGTGGCAAGCTCAGCGATGATTCAAAGATCAGCTGGCAGCAAGCTATCCAGTGAGGACGACAGGCATGCTCTGGGAGGTTCAGATAACTGCTAGAGCTCACGTAAGCACTGTCCTTTTCCTCCAACAAGCAGAAGGATCTTTCTAAGCATAACGATGATCATGCTACAACTCTGTTCATAAATTTTCAGCGTCACCCCCAAGGGCATTAAGACCTATGACAAACTTCTGAATATGGCCTAGACTTAGTTTCTCAATTTTCAGTGAATCACATTGGGAATATTGTTATAATGCAAATTCTGACTCAGGGGTTTCTTAAGTAGGATCTGAAATTCTACATTTCTAATTAATACCAAAGGGATGCCCATGCTGTTGGTCCACAGACCACACTTTGTCTATCAAGGAATAATCCCTGCTTACTTTTGGAGCCTTGTCTATGGTCACTGCCCCTTATGCTCTACCATGTTGAATTTCCCTCAGTCTCATGGGTGAGCTAAACTCATTCCTGACTTCATGTCTTTGCTGTACATGCTGCATCCTCTACCTGAAATGTTCTTCATTTAGTTAACTCCTCACATCTTCAAGTCTCAGCTTAGATGTTACTTCCTCCAGTAAACCATCCCTGTTTCTCTAAGACTGAATTGATACTTGTTATTTTGCCCCAGAGTACTCTGTAGTGTACCACTTAATGCACTGAGTTACAATTACCTGTTTGCTGAGATATATATATGTCTTTATCCTCTGGAAACCTATGATGTATAATCTCCATGATATTCTTCTTTCATCCTCAGAGTCCAGAAAAGTACCCGACCCCACTTAATAAATGTGTTAAATGAATGGAATAAAGGATGAATGCATCTTAGTCATTGAGTTGACCATTGTCTGAGGGCCTGCCTATTTCACAGACAGGTAGAACTCAGTTACTGGTCACTACTCAGAACTGGGCTCCATAATACAGGAAAATGAGATGTGCAGTATAGCTCTAGTCCTAATGGTGAAAGTGGCACTTCAGGGCTACTCCAAGTAACATGGAGTAGGAGTTGGATGGAAGTCCAGCCATTATCGTAGACTCACATGGAGTGGAGGAGGTGTCTGGAAAGAGAGGCATGACTTATGAATCACTATCGTGGTTAATCTTCACAGAGAATTTAGATGCTTTCCGGTCTCCATGGAGGATAATGTTAAAATTATTCCCTAGATCAGGAAACTGAAAGGGTTGGGATGTGTCCTGTCTTTGTCCAGATCAGTTCTGGATCTTTAGGGTTCCATCTTTATAGGAAAGGTCATCAGAGAACCTGCTAAATGGGTCCAAAAGGGCATTGCAGAGGAAAAATGATTGTGCAGGGGAAGAACGAAGATTAATGAAAAGCTCTTCTGGAAGAATTTTCTACTTAATACTACTGTCCCAGAAAGGAATGGCATGCCTAGTGAGAAAAACCACTTGCTGAAAAATATAAATAAATTCTGTTCTGGATGGGACATATTTGATTAGAGGGATTCAACCTTCAGAATTCAAATGGAGACAAAGGAAGAGAAAGAGAGGGAAGGTTTATACCACATATGCAGCCTGTGACTAGCACAATATCTGCCATGAGGGAATTGAACAGTAAATATTTCCTGAGTTACATTTAATGGACAGAAATCTTAGGAGAGAATAGATTCCTTTTATTTCTCTGTTGAGTAATCATTAAAGTGGAAGAAAATATCAGAATTTTCTCAGGAAAAAAAACTACTCTGATTCAGATTTAAGTAACTCTTATTTTTGCAGCTTCTTTATTCTCACATTTTGCCTTTCAAAACAACTCAGAAAGTAGATTGATCTGACATAGGCCTAATTTCAGGGTTTTAAAAAATATATTATTTATTTATTATATTAGAAACAGAGAGAGTGCAAACGATGGGGACAGAGAGGGAGAGAGAGTCTCTAGTAGACTCCATGCTCAAAGTGAACCTGACAGGCCTCAATCTCATGACCCTGAGATCATGACCTGGGTTGAAATCAAGCAGCAGATACCCAACCAACTGAGCCACCTAGCTGCCTCTTTGATTTTATTTTATTTCATTTTGACTCCTGATTTTAGATTTTAATAGGTTTATTGTTTTTTTCTAAGTTACATAGTTAATTAAAAGCATAAATATTATTGGAACACAGAAATCCAATGTCCAAGACCAACATTGCCCCATTGTACCATGTTTCTTCATTTCCTTTATGTAGAAATGGTTCATAACTAGAATAGGCTATTTCAATCCAGTGGGCTAAATGCCGTGGCCCCATATTGAAAGATGTTCTATGATACAGCTTTATGAAATTCATTATTGCATCTACTACAGAGATGGGGCTGAAGATACTGTCCATCAGTTTTCACTGAACATTTCTGTTAGAGTCAGTTATACTTTCCTGAACATTTTGCCTATTTGGTCACAAGAACTTAATCAGAATTCTTTTCTTGTACTGTTGCTAGAAATCTCAGAGCCTTGTTAATGTTCTTTTCCACTCTTATCGTAACAAATATGGGGTATTTATGGAAGCCAAGTTTCCATTAACCTCATTGCTGCTTTATGTCATATTTGTGCTCTTTTTACTCTCCTTTCTCATTCATATTTAATTTAATCTCACCTCCTTTCACCTTCTGGTATTTTATATACTCTTATAACCCACTCACATTTTTTCAGTAACAAGACAAAGTCTAAATAAATAAGTATATCATTTATGATTTATGATTAGGAATTTCTAAATGTTCATCAATACACAATCACCAAGTGAATTTGGTGCTCTTAATTATCTTATAAAGCATTTTATCTAAAATGGCTAGCTCCCTGGGACTGAAGAATTCATTTGCAAAAATCCAATTTTCTGTTTCATGTGTGCAGAAGATATGTGGAATATTTCAACTAACTTCACTGAGACATGGAGCCTCTTTTTAGAACATTAATTTCTAAAATGTTTACGAATAATTATACACAACCATAGTTGTTTATATTAAAGGAGCACTTATAAAGTCTAACATTTTGGCAAATGTTAACCACCATCCTCATATTGGATCAAATACCTGACAACTGTTAATTCTTCAGAACCAAGAATGACCATGTGCTCATTAACTGAGTTATCACCCACACGCTTTAATCGCTAGAATTAAAGCCCTGCCAGTTTAGTGGTGACTTGCAAATTTGTGCTTGTCCTTGGCAAGATTTAACCTGAGTCAGATCTCTTTGTTTATGTATTCAGAGTGACTAGTTCCAGTCATCATTGGAGAGAACTAGATTTCATCATGATATATTTGGACAAATACACATTAATTAACAGAGTTCATCTGTAACACAAAGTTCTGCTATATGTGAAAATAGCACACCTGATACTTCAAGAATCTCACTATAGAGAATTTCTTTTACTCTGTAATAAAACCTTAATTTTATTCAGTTTGCATTTATTGTTTGTTTATTTATCGATTCAACACATTTTATTGCATACAATGGGCAAGATATTGTGCTAAGCACTTTTTCAATCGAAACAAGTTAGAAAACAATATCTTCTATACAACATAAAGGGAAAGCTAGCTCAATAAACGGATAATTTCAGTATACTTATGAAGTGAGAACTCTAAAAGAGGTAGAAGCAAATCATCGTGGGAGGAAAGATGAAAAGTATTGATTCTAATTTATATGATCAAGGAAGGATTCTTAGCAAAGGTGACATCTATGGTGAATGCTGAACGATATGAAGAACTTCAATAGTTTAAGAAGAAAGAAGAATGAAAGATGATCATGAGTAAAGATGGGGAGTGGAGCTGTGTTTGTGGAACAGCATGAGAGAGACCTTCCATTGTTACTCTCGTTCCACTACTATTACTATCATTACTTTTACCACTATCAATATTAGTACTCTGACTCTACTGTTACTATACCTCTACTATTATTCCTATCGATAACTGCTTATTGATAGGCATGAGCCATCTCCTTTACAACTATTATTTATGCTAGTAGTACAACTACTTGATAACATCTATTGAGAGCCAGGAACCGTCCCCTTTACAAGTATTAGGATCTCCATGGGCCTGATGGGAAAAAGAAATGGTCTAATGACCTGATCCGTCCATCACATAAATCTAAATATTGATGGCCAATTCATCAAGGACATATGCACTCATTATGCAACCTTATCAGTAGCCAGATTGGACCAAAGTATTTTTTTTAATTAGCTGAGAAAATTCTAGTTGCATCATCAACATGGACATAGAACAGGGTAGAAAGGAAGTGAATCATCTCATCAGAAAGGTGTCCAGTCTCTAGGGCCCCTGGCAGTTGTTCAGCCGTAACTCTGTAAACTTTCATTTGGAACCAATTGTTTAGTAGTTAATAAAGAACCCTGATGACTAACCCCTGTGAGTAGCTCAGTGACAAGCCCAGCTGTTCAAGAGAGGGAGTTGATAGCTCCCTGGACAGTTCTGACTTAAAGGTTAATGCATTCAGAATTCAACTTTGAAGTTACAGACATGTAACCATAATTTTCTCATTTTTAAATTATGGAGTGTCACCAAAGTATATAGAATACAATTGAAGATTCACTTGGGAAAGATTACTAGAGCTAAAATAAATAATAACAACAACAAAAATCACTAGAGCATAGATGCAGCATGGTGAAAAGGATGGAATATGACCTCAGGAGAAGACACATCTGGTTTAGAATCCCACCTCTATAACACATTTGCTGTGGGACCTTGGGCAAGTCAATTAACTTCTCATAAACCTTCATTTCATCATCTGTAAAGATGATTATAATAATCATTGTCTTGTATGGTTGATTGCAAAAACGACTGGAATTTTCCAGCTATCCTTGTATTAACCTGTTTTTGTTTTATTTTGTTTTGTTTTTGCAACATGACTTTGCAGCACTTCCTATGTAAATGTGGAGTCTATCTTTCTGCCTTTGGATCCAGAGTGACCTTAAGACTGGCTTTGGCCAATAGAATACAGAAGAAAGTACTCTGTACCAGTTCTGAGCCAAACCTTCAGGAGAAACTATAGATTTCTTCCTACTCTTTTGGAAACCTGCTGCCACTATAGGCACAAACCTGTCTACCCTGCTGGATATCTACACATGTGTCCCAGAAACCTCTGTTAGCCCAATGGTTGATAGCAAGGTGTTTGGCAGATTTATGATTGAGACCATCTGTTTTGGTCATCTATTGCTGCAAACCACTCTAAAACTTAGTGACATTTAAAAAAATTAATTATCTCTCATATGCCTGTGTGTTCATTGGGTTCAGTTGGGTTTTCTTCTGTTTTACTTGAGGCTGTCTGGAACTGTAGTCATTTGGGAGCTCTGCTGGAATGGGAAACACCCTACATGAGTCATTCATATGTCTGGATGCTTCAGTAGGGAAGACTGAGATGCTGGGAGAGATAGATCTTTCCCCCTCCCTTCCCTTCCATTCCACTTCTCTTGCCTCCTTCCCTCTCTTGTCTCCTGTCCATGAAGCTTGCTCGCTCCTCCTTCCTTCCTTCCTTCCTTCCTTCCTTCCTTCCTTCCTTCCTTCCCCTTCTTATCCTCTCCTCCTCCTCCTCCTCCTCTTCTTTCTTCCTCTTCTTCTCCTTCTCCTTCTCCTCCTCCTCCTCCTCCTCCTCCTCCTCCTCCTCCTCCTCCTTCTTCTTCTTCTTCTTCTTCTTCTTCTTCTTCTTCTTCTTCTTCTTCTTCTTCTTCTTCTTCTTCTTCTTCTTCTTCTTCTTCTTCTTCTTCTTCTTCTTCTTCTTCTTCTTCTTCTTCTTCTTCTTCTTCTCTTCTTCTTCTTCTTCTTCTTCTTCTTCTTCTTCTTCTTCTTCTTCTTCTTCTTCTTCTTTTCTTCCTTCTCCTCTCTCTTGCTCCTCCTCTCCTCTCTCTCTCTCTGTCTCTTTCTCACTCTCTTTCTCATCTCAAGGTCACTCCATGTTACCTTTCTGTTGTATCCCCATGCAATCTTTCCAGCATGATAGCAAGATTTTTTACATGACAGGCCAGGACTTTCAAAAGGGCAAAAGTGGAAGCTATCAGGCTTTCTTAAGGTTTAGACCTCAAATTAGCAGTGTCATTTCCTCCACAACCTATTTGTAAAACTGGTCACAGGACCAACCAGATTTGAGAGCAACTGTAGGTGGACATGAGTATCAGGAGGCATAATCACTGGGAGCCATCTTTGAAGACTAGCTGTCACGCCAGTTTAGACTAGCCAGCTCCAGCCTACTCACTAGCTACCCTAAGACATGAATAAATGCAACCAGGATTAGCCAAAACTGGCCCAGAAGGACTATTCAGTTAAGTCCAGCCAAATGTGCCAACCTAAGGAGACAGGAATTCAGTACACAGTGGTTGTTACATAGGATTTTCTAGCTGATACACTCTTCTTGGTGTATCAAGATGAAGTAATAAAAATATAAGGAAACATAAGCAATGAAAGCACTTAGAGCCCACCGCACACACTTTAGGCACTTAATTTTAATATTAATTTTGATGTTGAGTGTTTACATGAGCAGTCATTGAAGGCAATAGTTTTGAGTAGACTAATTCCTAACTTGGAGAAAAATTTCTGCCCAAGGTAATGGGAAAGAGCTTCATTTAGTATCAAAGTGCACGATTAATTTATAGTTAATTTAGATGAATTATTTAGAAAATAAGACGAGATGATACAAAATTTATTTCAGAGACAGGATGTTATCTACCATCATTTTTTTATGTTCAGAAGACCCAACACTGTGTTTTACAGGTAGCAGAAACCTGATAAACACTTGTTAAATTGAATAGAACTCTTAGGTTATACAACACAGTAGATTTCTGAGGTGTCTGGCTAGCTCAGTTGGTTGAGAATCAGACTCTTGATTTTGGCTCAGGTCATGATCTCAGGGTCATGAGACTGAGACCCTCATCAGGCTCTATGCTCAGTGAGGAGTCTGCTTGAGATTCTGTCTCACTCTCCCTTTGCCCCACCCTGCTCATGTATGTGTGCACTCTCTCTCTCTCTCTCAAATAAATAAGTAAATGTTTATGAAAAGACCATAGGCTTCATTAATTCAAATCTAGTCTGAAACTTAGCTATGCCTCTCTGTGGCATTGGCAGGTAACAATTTCTGTGAGACTCAGTTTTATCATCTCTAAGATGGAACTAATAGTAACTATTATCAAGGGGTATTGAGAAATTATATATACTAGTTTAAAAATACAAGGCAGACATTTTAAAAATGCTAATACCATTGCTATTAATAGATACTCCTATTTAAATTATTATTTTTAAAGTATTGTTGAATATTCATGATCCCCTGAATTCTGTTTTTGAGTGCACTAGAAAATTAGAACTCACTCAAGAAATCCATCTTGTGATTCTCATTTATGAAAGCTCTTGGTCTCAGATAATCAATTAGAACCTATTAGACATTTATGGCTCAGGGAGCCAGGCACATCCATCAAGTGGAAGGGCAGGGGAATGACAAGCTTTCAAGGAGTATTGGTTAAAGAGTTATGATTCATGGAAGATGCTTGCATGGCCATATCAGCAACAAGTGCTCTGAATGAGGACATGGCCCTGCGTTCCAGTGAGAGATGGGATTTGTGTTCAGAGGTCAATCCATTTACCTTTTTAGCCTCCCTTTAAAAGAACGAAGGTACATCAGGGCCAGGCTTTATCCATCCAATTATTTCAGTGGGCCTGTGGGTAGACAATCATGGCTGAAAATTTGAAGCCTTTTGGAAAATGCATAGCCAAGTCCGCTTGAGGATGCATGAGGCTGGACTCTGCAACTTTCCCTATCAGCTTTTAGCTCCACAGAAGCTATTGACTAGTGGATTGTCAGGAGGAGGAGTCAAGCCCTGGAAGGATGTCCCCAGATCTCAGAAAAGGCCAGATTTTTACCTATAAGGAGCACAGAAAAGTATCGGTCTTAGACCCTTTGGCAGTACCCAATTCTCAAAGTTGTTATTTGAAGAGTGTATTCATGTGTTAGAGAGAGAGAGAAGGAAATGAGGGATGAAGGAATGTCCTTTAAGCTCTTGTATCCACCTTTAAGGGACATACAGATGTGGCTGCCCTCAGGCTCCAAGACAAGTGTGAGAACTTTAGAGAAGCCAGAGATTTAGAGTCAGGTCAATCTGAATTAGAATTCCATTTCTATTGCTTACTAGCAGTGTGCCTTCAAGGCAGGTAAACTCTCTGAATTTATTTCATCATATGTAAAATTAAGATAATAACTATCAATAAGGGTGCTTAAATCTGATGCTGATAGAGATGCCGATAAGACAATCACTCATAAGGCATTAGGGAGAGAAGCTTCAAATTGCTACCTGGCCCAGAAGGAAAAACAAGCTTGGGTCTTCAGCTATTATAATGCTTTTTTTAAAACAAATATAAGGTGAAACTATCTTCATGACCCTGTAGAAAGTATATAAATAAATTTTTTGTGCTTAATAAAACCTGTGCCTTCCCAAGAACATTTTTGTAGACTCAGTCATTCCCTGAAGTAATTATAGTACCTGGGGATTTAAAAATATACCAGAGAAAAGGAAATTGAGAATCTACCTCCTTTCCTTTTGAGAAATCAACATGATAAGAATTTCTCTGTTGAATTATAATTGTCCCAACATGGACTATCTACAGGAAAGAACTCTATGCTCTCCACCACAAGTGGGAGCAGCATAACTGAACTGTTCATAACATGCTCAACACCAAGGTATTGTGTTTCACATCCTGCCGGATGGGCTGGAAGCTCTCTGGACCCTGGTGCAGCATCAGGTTTTGGGATAATTACTAAATGTGCAAGTGAGAACTATAAGAAGTGCAATCTGGCTCAGATGTGACAATTTGCTGTGAGAATCAGAGGGAATGAGATGAACTCAGACATCAGTACAGCAGCAGCCCAGACAAAGCAGGACCAATGTGGACACAATTAAAGCCCCAGTTAGTGGACATATAACACTTTCTGTTTTCCTCCCTGCCTTTTGTTTGGACATTTGAGACTGAGAAACCTCCCAGAAAAATTGGAAAATTTAGGGCATGGAAGACAGTGAATTGGTAGATACTGGATTTTCTGCTAGTGAAGGTACAAGAACCTGACTGGAAAAACAAAACAAATATACATTAATATTTACACTCCTAGCAATAAAATATATCAGTTAACTGTGTAGATATTGTGTCTGAAGTACCTGGGTAGATTGTAGACACCATTGTCTCTACTCCTACTCTTGTAATTATGGATATTCTTGGGTGTCATTTGATTCTTTATCTTAGTCTTAGAACCAGGCAAGAATGAAGCAGAGAGACTCAATAGATGGAGATGTCAATATTTATTAGGGGTAATAGTTGAAGGTCAAGTATTCCAAGGATATTAAAATACCTTCTATTTAACTCTTGGACAGCAGCAAACACCAGAAGTAATGAATAAGGCTGGATTTATGGAGAGCAGGAAATGTTGACATTGAACCAAAGTCAAAGCCATGGAGTCCTTAACACCCTTTACAGTCCTGTGGGAGTGGTGGGTTATGGCTTCTCTCATATGGAATCAACCACAACTACCTGCACAATGCACCACTACTCAGCAATGATACAACAGGGAACAATAATAGTAAAAGCAGTTAATATTTGAGTGCCATCATGTGCTAGGCACCATCCCAAGCATTCTCTTTTCTTTAAAAAAAAAAAAAAGACTTTATTTATTTTTAGAGAGAGAGAGCATGAAAGAATATGGGGGGGGGAGGGGCAGAGGGAGAGAAAGAATCTCAAGCAGACTCTCCACTGAGCATGGAGCCCAAGGCAGGACTCAATCCGACAAATCTGATATCATGACCTGGGCCAAAATCAAGAGTCAGACACAGCCGACTGAGCCACCCAGGTGGTCTCATCCTAAGCATTTTCAATGGATTATTATACTTCAATCATCACAAAATTTCATGAGACAGTTACAGTTTTTTTTCTCCAATTTCAGGTGGGGAAATCACAAACTAGAGAAATTTACAGATATCCCATGTCGTACTGATAGTGATTTGGACCCAAGCTATCTGACTGTATTGCCAAGCTCTTAATCCATGTGCTGCGGCATTCCCTATGATGAAAGTACATAGGACTTGTCATAAGAGGCTCTAGATTGGTATTTTAACCCAGAGTTCCTGGAACAAGAGACTTAAAACTCCCTAAGCCTCAGTTTCATGTTTTATGGCTGGAGGATGAGAGCATAAAGCATGCCTTTAACTTCTCTTGAGTCTCAGCTTTCCTGAGCTGTAAACAGGAATAATAACATCTCTTTCTCTCTCTCTCTCTTTGCCTCCCTCCCCTCTTTCCTTCTTGAAACAGCTGTTATTGCCAAGCTTGGATCCCTGACCTTGAGAAGCTCACCGTTAAATAAGGAAATGAGTTTCTATATCGATGCGATGATATAAAGGTAATAAAGAGTGGTCAATTGTCCCTGGTTTGGGAAGGCAGGACATGATAGCGAAGGCTTTAAAGGAGAAAGGACCATTCAGACCCATCAAGTTTTGATTCCACGTGGACTGGCATTGAATCCCACACTCAATATTGTGAGTTTAATAAATTTCCTGGTTTTAGTCCAACGTGAGACCACAGGCACTCACCCCGAGTTATCTAGTGGCTAGATTAGTAATAAAAATATCATCAACATGCATGGTGTTTAATGAAAAGTTAGGCTTGATAGAATGTAAGAAGAAAGAAGCTGCATGCCTTCTTCCTTCAGCCCTTTTAAAAATTCTCTTTTGAATTATTTGTCCCTGTCCCTGGAGAGAATCTGGGAGAATCAAATAACATAGATTTCCAATGACATTAGGCGCTGCATCATTGGTGTTCTCAGCTTCAACCTAAGAATTAATCTCTCCTGAAGAGTTTCTAAGGAATTCTTAGGAACGACACATTCTTAGGGTGATAAACATGATGAGTACCATCCTTAAGAACAATGAGTAGAACTCCAGTTGAGACTGGTCCTGTGGGTTATAGATATAATGGGCACACCAGGGGAGATTAGTCATTATGTCTAACCCACTCCTCATCAGTTCTGCTATTCTGGTGAACTCAGCTGGAACAAGACATTCAACATCACTGATAAATGGGGAAATGCAAATTAAAACCACCATGAGATCTCACCTCACACTAGTCAGAATGGCTAGTATCAAAAAGACAAGAAATAACAATTGCTGGCAAGGATGTGGAGAAAAGGGAAACTTCCTCCTTTCTCTACTGTTGGTGGGAGTGTAAACTGGTACAGCCACCATAGAAAACAGTATGGAGTTTCCTCAAAAAATTAAAAATATAACTACCCTATGATCCAGTAATTCCACTCCTGGGTATTTACCCAAAGAAACTGAAAACATTAATTCAAAAAGATATCTGCACCCCTATGTCTACTGCAGCATCATTTATAATAGGCAAGATATGGAAGCAATCAAAGTGTCTGCTGATAGATGATGAATGGATAAAGAAGATGTAATACAAACACACAGTGGAATATTATTCAGTCATAAAAAGAACAAAATCTTGACATTCAGAGCGCCATAGATGGACTTAGAGGGTATTATGGTAAGTGAAATAAGTCAGGCAGAGAAGGGCAAACACCATATGATCTCATTTATCTGTGTGTTCTAAAAAACAAAACAAGTGAACCAACATACATAAAACGAAAACAGTCTCATAAATACAGAGAATAAACTGGCAATTTCCTGAGGAGAAGGGTGATGGGATGGGCAAAAAGGTGCGGAGGATTAAGAGGTACGGACTTCAAGGTATAAAATGGACAATCATGGAGATGAAAAAGAGAGCATAGGGATATATTCAATAATATTGTAGTAAAGTTGTGGGCTCCTGGAGTGGCTAAGTCGGTTAACTCTTGGCTTCGGTTCAGGTCTTGATCTCACAGTTGTGGGATCGAGCCCAGTATCCGGCTCTGAGCTAGTGTGAGGTTGGCTTCAGATTCACTCTCCCTCTCCCTCCCACTCACTTTCTCTCTCAAATAAATAAAAAAAATATTTTTAAAAATATTGTAATAAAGTTGTATGGTGACAGATGGTAACCATACTTGTCGTGGTTAGCATTAGGTAATGTATAGAATTGTCGAATTACAATGTCAGCACTAATATAATATTGTATGTCAACCTTACTTCGATCTTAAAAAGAGAAAGAAATGAGATAAGCAAGGATCAGAAGCAAGTGCACAATGATACCTTGTGACACCTGCCATGGTTTTCTGGCAACTCTTAGCCCACCATTCCTCAGGTGCCCCTTGGCCACACAGTCTGCCTCTTGTATGGCAAGAAATCATATCTGATGCTGTCCAATGAAGAGAGGGAGAGAGAGAAGACTTTATCCATTAGGTTCTTCCCATATTCTTTCTTCCTCCAATCAAAATAAGCTCCATGGGTGTTTAAATTCCTTGTACCTCCTGGCCTCTCTGAAAGCCACTGTGAAGCTAGAAAGAATGGGTAGGGTGCTTGAAGCACTAAGAAAAGTGTAATTATGAGAATAATTCTTATAGTGTATTGGTGCACAGGACACATTTGGGGACTGATGAGTGATCCAGAATGTCTAGAGAGAAAACCTCATTGGAGGTAGTTGTGGAAGAATGGCTAACATCAGACCCTGAAAGGATCTGAATGGCATGTTAAGGAGCTGGAAGCAAAGATAGTACCAGGTTGCTTCCAGCAGTATCATAACAGAGCTAACCATTGTATAGGTCTCATGATGTGCCAGGAAGGGTCTGAATGCAACCCAGTCCAGGTCTGAATGCAAGACCCCAAAAGGCTTACCCTTAATCCCTGTACTGAACCCTATCATTCACAGAGTGTGTGGCCACCTGGCAATGGCAAGCTAATGGCAAGGTTAGGAGGTCTTCTCAGAGTCTGTTTCAATATTTAATCTATTTACCCAGATGCCACTGTTTTCTCCAGCAACTGTTGGGGAAAATGTTGCAGTCAAAGCTTGCACCTGTTAATTACTGCACAAAAACAGCAGAGTCCAAAGTCATTATTGTGTGCTGTGGATAATTACAGCCTCACAATTGTGAGGCATCCTCTTGGCTCTTTGTCTATATAAATGTGCAGGCCTGGATGCTGAGCAGGTGATGACGATTTACAAGAGTAATAATAAATGCCAGTGGGGGCACAGGTAATTAAGAGATGTAGGCTGCAAACAACATGTTCTGAGCAAGTCTGGAAACAGGCCAGGGGAAATTGTAGAGGCTTCTATCCAGTGTAGATTACATCTGAAAACCCTGACCAGTGCATCCAATAAGTGCAATTTCTTTAATGCATAAAGAAGGAGACAGACATTAAGATCAGGATGGGTAAATTAACACATGTCATTCCCGATATGGCAAACAGGTGTCCTGTCCATCTCTAGCTCGGCATGCAGACAGAAAATGAGCATGACTTGGAACTAGACATTGAGGTGAATATAGAGCCATAAACCAACAGCTGATAGACATAATGGAGATGGCTAGAGACATCTGTCCTGTTGGAATCAAAACTAAACACCAAAATTAAAAAAAGATTTCCAAATTCCATCTAGGAACTTGGCATGCTAATGATCCAAGAAAACAATGAACCGTTCAGAATTTCATGTCCATAATCAGGCCTGATTGCTGCCAATATTTTGGGCTTATACATTTTTAGGTTAAACATATTCAGTGATACTAGACTCTATTTTACCTTCTGACAGATGTGCCCTATATCTGAAACACTAAATTCATCATAAAAAATCTGTAGGATGAAGACCTCAAGTTTCTCGTCTAAATCACTAATTTTATTATTACTATTTTTATTATTTTTAAGATTTATTTATTCATGAGAGACACAGAGAGAGAGAGAGGCAGAGACACAGGTAGAGGGAGAAGCAGGCTTCCCCTAAGGAGTCCAATGTGGGACTTGATCCCGGATCCCAGGAACCGAAGGTAGACACTCAACTGCTGAGCCACCCAGGTGTCTCTAAATTATATTTAAAATAGCTTTTATAGAATTTTTAAAAGTTTCATTATTGCACACCTATTGTGATCTGAATATTAGAAACTGCGCTCAGAGAATTTCACGTAATCTTCAGCATGACTGTTTGATAAGTTTAAAAACCTCCTCAAGTTAGTAGCAGAGAATATTGATGACATTCAAATACATACCTTTATCACCTCAAAATTTATGCTGTTTCAACCATGACATACTCACTTCCTAAGTTCCTTTCCTAGGCAGATGAGTACCAAGTTTGGAAAACACCAGTACCAGGCCTTCCAAACTTTCTGGATTATTCCTCACCCTACTTATCCCCCTCACCCTTATCAATGATTCTACCAACTCCCATGTTCCAATTATTTCTTTTATTTTTCCTTAAAGAATGACTTTGATTTACAAAATTATTTTGAATAGACTACAAAGGATTTCTATATACTTCAAACCCAGTTACCTCCTTATTAATATCTTAGATTAGTACAGTACGTTTGTCACAATCAATGAATCATTGCCAATACACAATTATTAACAGAAGTCCATACTTTATGCAGATTTCCCCAAGTTTTCCCATGTCATTTTTTTCAGTTCCAAGATACCACCCAGATAATCACTTACAGTTTGGTATTCTTATTTCCTAAGGCTTTTTTGTGACAGTTTCTCAGGATTTTCTTGTGTTGGGTGACCTTGACAGTTTAGGAGTCTACTGGTCATATAGAATGTACCTCCATGGAGACTCATTGCTGTTGTTGGAATATAATTCATATGTCATAAAATTCAAGTTTGTAGGGTACATGGTTCCATGGTTGCTAGTATATTCACAAAGTTGTGGGCCCATAGCACTATCTAATAAGGGGACATTTTTATCATTGCAAAAGGAAACCTTGTACCAATTAGATAAACATTTGTTAATTTTATTCACAGAAATAATTTTTGGTTTTACTGATTTTCTACATTATTTTTTTTCCATTTCACTAATTTCTCCCAGTAATTCTTAGCCTTTTTGTCTTTCTGCTTGCTTTGGGCATAGTTTGCTCCAATTGTTCCAGTATCTTAAAGTGGGGGTTTAGTAACTCATTTGAGATATGAAAGAAGAAAATCTTTTTTCATTGCATAAGCACTTACAGCTATAGATCTCCCTCTAAGCACTAATTTAACTCCATTTCACTAGTTTCGGTATGCTGTGTCTTCATTTTCATTTGTCTCTAAGCGTGTTCTAATTTCCCATGTGGTTTCTTCTTTCACCCCTGGTTATTGTGGAGTATGTTTTAATTTCTGCATACTTGTGGCTTTTCCAGATATCCATGATATTAATTTCCAATTTCATTCAATTGCAGTCACATAATTATATTTTGTATAATCTCAACCCTTTTAAATTTATTGTTATGTTGTAGACCCAAACATGTAGTCTAATCTGGAGAACATTCCATGTGTACATGACAAGAATCTATATTTTGCAGTTGCTGAATTACATACTCTGTTGACATTTGTTAGGTCTAATTGGTTTATGTTGTCATTCAAGCCTTCTATTTCTTTGCTAATCCTCTGTCTAGTTGTTCTATCCACTATTAAAAGTGGAATATTGATGTCTCCACTATTATTGTTGAATTATTTATTTCCCTCTTCATTTATATCAGTCTCTCCTTGAGTACTTGACAAAAATAACTTAGGTATATTTTTATAATTTCTAAAGCAATATCACCTGCATCTCCCTATTCAATCTTAGCAATGAAATTGTGTAGATGATGATTTTAGCTCCCTTTAATGGGTGAGGAAAGGAGCGCCCCTGCAGTTCATATGAGTAATAAACAGCAGCATCAAGACTCACATCCAGTCTTGGATGTCTTCCGCTTGTGCCATCCTCTCTACATCACACCCAGCCAACCGATTAACTGGGTACAGACCTAAGAGTGAGCTCAGCCAAATGCAGAACTGTTCAGCTGAGAGCAGCCCAAATTGCTGACCTACAGAATCATAAGTTAAATTGATGGTTGTTGCTTTAAGTCACTCAATGTGGGAATAGTTTGTGATGTAGCAACAGCTGAGACAGTACTCTTATTTGTTTCCTACCCTCCCTGAACCCAGGTGTCAAATTCTGCTTATTGCTATACTTAAACACTATTTTTTTCAAGTACAGAACAAGTTTTTTAGTATTCGAAGTCTACCAGAAGCCAACAAAAAAAATGTCTTGTAGGTTTGTTGAGATATAACTGGCACACAACATTGTGTAAGTTTAAAGTGTACAATGTGATGGTTGGATACATGTACATATGTGAAGTGATTACCACAAAAAGGATAATTAACAGTGAAAACTTTCATAATCTTGTGTAATTACCATTTTTTGTGTATGTGTGTGGTGAAAACATTAAGATCTACTCTCATAACAACTCCCAAGCATACAATACAGCATTTCTAGCTCTCATCACCATACTGTACATCAGATCCCCAGAACTTATTCATCTTCTAACTGGAAGTTGGTACACTATTTTCCCCTACCTTCCACCCCTGGCAGCTGTTTAAATGAGTTTCTGAGTTCCAGTTTTTAGATTCCACAAGTAGTTAAGATCATACTGTGTTTGTCTTTGTCTGCCTTATTTCACTTGGCATAATGCTGTCCAGGTTTATATATGTTGCTGAAAATAGAAGAATTTCCTTTTTTTATGGCTGAATAATATGTGTATTATCTTCTTTACCTATTCATCCATTGATAGCTACTTAGGTTGTTTCTGTGTCTTGGTTTTTATGAATAGTGCTGCAACAAACATGGGAGTACAGGTATTTATTTCTTTCAGTTAGTGATTTTATTTCTCTCAGACACATATCCAGGAGTGGGATTGCTGGATCACATAGTGGTAAAAGTTGGGGGTGATTTGACTCAAAGGAATGCAGGAACTTTCTTAGTTCCAGTTATCCTCACTCAATTCTTTTGCCTGCTTGATCCCTATCTGCAGGTTAACTTGAGCTCTGCTATTGTACATGATTAAACGCAACAGATTTGTTTTGTTTTGGGTTTTTAAATATTTAATTCTGAACAAGAATGCTCATACCGTTTGAGTGTCTGGTCCTCCATTTCAAATATTCGAGGAGCTATTGTTGCCTAGTAAGGAGAAAAAAGAAATCCAGTGCTATATTGTTCCCATTTCTCTGCATCATTTTTGGTTGTCCTTTCTTTTCTTTCTGTGTATGGAGGGTGGGGATGGGAAGGGGCAACCAATCCTAAAGCTGCAAAGAATAGTTCAATTCAGGATATTCCTGAAAAAGTGGGTTGTTTATTTATCTCTACTCTGCAGGTGCTGAGCATTCTTTTGTTTCTCCAAAAGCATCACAAAAGTAGCTTCTTCTGGCTAGCCAAGAAACTTGTAAAACAATCATCTAAAACAGGTTCAAATCAATTTCATTCTTTGTAATGTGAATGGCTGGGAGAAAGTAGAAAGTGGTCTTTGACCATTGGATTCATTGACATTTTTTTCTCTGGAGTTCTCATTCCTAACAAGGTCAGACAGCTTTCAGAGAGAGAGAGAGAGAGAGAGAGAGAGAGAGAGACAAAGACAGAGACAGAGACAGAGAGAGAAAAGAAAATGACAAAATCATTTGGGTAGAATCACTCATTGTTTTCCAATTACAACATTAAAGAGATACATTTTTATCCAATTTTAAAACTATTTTTAAAAAGAAAGGATTTTTTTATTGTCATACATTACTTTAGTCCTCATTTTCCACAGCTGGAGATATAAGTACATGTTAGTTTGGGAACATCCAAATACTATTCTTTCCTATAGTTTGTAATTCATGCTGATATATACATATGAATTATGAATTACACATATACAGTACTATATATATTACAAATTTCACACACACACGTGTGTGTATACATACATATATATGTGTATACATACACACAGTGAGAGAGTGAGAAAAATTCATACCAGCTTGTAGTTGTCTATATCATTTTTAAATTTTATGTGTTTATCTAGGCTATATTCTTTTGAAAGGTAAGCTAAAACTTAGGAAGAACAGAAGCATGGAAAGGGATTGAGACCATCCTACAAGAAATCTAAGGGATGGGAGAACAGGGCACTGGTATTAGGTTAGAAGCAGGATCCTTCTCAAAGCATCCAGAGTCCTTCCCAGATTGGCCATGAGAATATAGAGATAAATACATTTGAAGATGATCAATCACTATTCCTCCTTTGGCCAAGAAGGTTAAAGAGATGGATGGTTAAGGGATGGATGACTGTAAAGTCAGGTTACCTTGGCTGGAATCCTGGCTCCCCTCTTGGCCTTGAGTGATCTTTGTACTGTGGCCCTCACTCTTCTTATCTGTGAAAAAAGAACAATAATTCCATGACTGAGTACCATCCCTCAGGGTTACATGATGCCTGCCTTCTCCTTTCTTGCCAGATATCCCCAATCACATGGACTTTGGGAAAGAAATAAATGTACCCATGGGAAGGAAAAGACATGTCTTTTCAAAAGCTTACATGTCTGAAAAGCTTCATGTTAACAAAAGCTTCATGTCTGAAAGGGCAACAATTCTTGGATCTGGCTCTGCCTCTCCTCTCCCCTCTCTATTGCAGAGGCGGGCAGGGTGTAGCTTAAGATGGTGACCACCAGTAGCCAGATTCTTCCCCATTTCCACAGCTTGTTGCTTGGCAGCTTTCTTTAGGAGATGGCACACACGACAGTCCTTTTTCCCTAACCAGAGACCCTAGTCTGTAATTCCTGTGGTGGCAGAAAAAGCCAAAATCAGCATCTAATCTCACAATTATTTATATTATTAAATTGTTTCAATTGCATGATGAGACTGAAGCCATAAATCCAAGTGGATAAATGGAGCACCGGGAGGGTTAAATAAAGTCACCCAGGTTATGAAGCTCATCAGGACATGAGCCTAGGATTACGAGACTGGAAAGGCCCTACTCAGTCCCCGTGTCATGTGGTGTGGGAACACTACCATATTATCAGCCCTACCCCTGGGAGACCTCTATTCTTTATCCTCTTCTCTTCTCGTTTATATCTCTTCTTCCCCTTTAACTTTAATTTCATCTCCTGATGTTCATCTTTCTTCATCCACCTTCCCAAATATTTCTTTGACTTTCCTAAAATTTCCATGGTTCAATACATTTTCCTCTTCCTACATCTGTATAGATTGCATTACTCTTCAAATGATTCAGTTGCCCTCCTTTCTGGGGAGCAATACATTTTCTATCACATTGATGCCAGGAGGGACAGACTCACTTTGATCAAAGAGTATCAACAGAACTGATGTGTGTCTAAGTTATCTGGGCATTTAAGAACCACTAGTGGTTTAAGACATTTCTCCTCCATCCCCATGAGACTGGCAATGTTCCAGAAGGCAACGCTCCATCTGCCTGGGTCTTGAAAGAAAGAGGGTGTCAGGCAGAGCTGGAGGTGACCTGCAAGGAGCATGTAGTGAGAGATAAAACGTCTGTTGCTTTAAGCCGCAGAGGTTTTCTGGTTGTTTTATTGCCACAGCATAACCTAGTTAATCCCGACTGACAGGCTATCCCTCTATTTTCCTCCCACTTCTTATTTTCTTAGTCTTGTCTTCCTTTCTTCCCATTCAACCTCCCCTGGCTCATCCTTTCATATCTTACCCAGTTTTTGTGGGGTTTTTTCCTTACCAGATTCTATCAACTCTCTTCTTTCTTCCTCTTTCTTTCTGTTCTTCCTCCACTAATAATTTTGTCCTGTCTTCTTCTAGCTGCCCCCAAATTGGTTCCAGAGAAAAACTAGAGGAAAAGTGTAGCCAAGAGAACTATGAAAAAATTAATGCTGAATAAAGACCAGGAAAGGAGACCAGAGTAGGGGGGATATCACCCTGTTGTCACCAGAGTCTTGCAAACCCAGGCAGGTTAGTAAATGTGTCATTTTTCACCAGATGCCTTGTGTGTGCCAGCACTGTGCTGAGAATCGGACTGACAGAAATCAATAAGACATACACTTGGGTGGCTCAGTGGTTGAGCATCTGTCTTTGGCTCAGGTCATGAACCCAGGGTGCTGGGATCGAGTCCCACATCGGGCTCCCTTAAGGAGCCTGCTTCTCCCTCTGCCTGTGTCTCTGCCTTTCTCTGTGTCTCTCATGAATAAATAAATAAAATCTTAAGGGGAAAAAAGGACATACTCTTGGCTACCCCAGAGCAGATCTGATAGGGAAGTGAAGCATAACTGATATTTAATATAAGAGCTATAATACGTTGCACATTACATACTTTATAGTACTCGTCTCACTGAAGTACATATGTCATATATATATGCCTAAGCACACAAAAGACCATTTTCTAGGTGGCTATTATGTGTCAGAAACTTTGGGAGATACCATGTAATCTTCTCATTTAAAACACTAATTCCATGGTTTAAACATTTCCATCCCCACTGGACAGATACTGAAACCAAGGCTTAGAAAGGTTCAGACAATGAGGCCACTCTCCAACCTAGTAAGTGATTCACTGAGAATCAAAGCCAGGTCAACCAAATTCCAAAACCTGAGCTCCTAACTAACACTCTGCATGGCCCCCCAGACTCAGTGCTGCAGAAGACAGAGGAGGTCAGGGAAGGCTTGGGGAAATAACATCCACCCGATTTGAAAAGAGCTATTACAGGCAGTAGCTGGCTCCTGATGAGCTGCCCAGAGGCATAGAAAAAACAACCTGATCATTTTGTATGTTTCTGTTCGTGTTTTTTGCAATCTCCAAAATAAGGAGTTGAACAGAGATCCCTACCCTTGGGAAGTTATTAGAGTCATCACGATGCAAGTATCTGGAGATGAATAAAATCATTGACCAAGAAGGAGCATGCTTCTGCCCTGTAATTTTTCCCTTCACTGTCTAGGGAAAAACAATAATATAGACATCAATCTGATCTTTGATACATTTAAGACCAGAAGTTTAAAGTGATAGCCAGCCTGCAAAGATACTTTGTCCTACAGCATATTGCAAAAACAAAACAAAACAAAACAAAAAACAATGGAATTAGCTGCCAACATTAAAAAATGAGAGGTGTTGTATAAAAGATTCAGACTTCTCTTTTCTCTTTAAAAAGCCCAAGATCTCCATACTGACCACCCCTTCAGGTGGATCATGCACCTTCCTGTTAACCATTGTTCCACCTTTTCTGTCTACTAATGTTTTCTTAAATCTGGCCTGCTTTACCCATTCATTTCAATTTCTGAATCCTGAATGATTTTAGTGTTAAGAATCCCGATAAAGATTACCAACTCATTGATTCTTTGATTACAAAACATTTCAACATGCATGTTTCCAGAGTAACACTGAAAGATGTCATAACCTCAACTGCCTTCGTGCATGGGGTTAATAAATATTTGTCTGATTATCACGCCAGCATCGTACTGTATCAGATTGTATGTTGTATGGTGCTCGTAATACAGCCTGGAATATGAGTGAGTACAAGCCAATAAAATTCCATCTGAGAGCTCTTGGATTTCAAGTAACCTAAGTCTCACTGAGAATAAAAATGGATACACCACTGGGAGAGTAATATTCTCCACTTGTGGATGGTCAGATGAAATTTAGAAATTGCTGCTCTGATCATTGAATAAAAATATTACCTTCATGTACTTCCCAGCAAATGTACCTTGACTTGTTAATTGCTTGGCCACTCATTATTAATAATTGAAGACTTGAATGCACTCTTACTGTGTAATCCAATTCTACACTTACCATTCAGGGTAATGTTAACAAGAGCACTTCTGAGGAGGAAATGCATTAGTGCACAACTCTGTTAAAAAATAAAAGCAAAAGCAAAGTTTCCTGTAAGTGGAAAGAAGAAATCTCCATTGGATACAGAGGAAAAAAATAATTGTAATAGAGAGTATGAAAGGAACGAATACAGGAGAAACAAAGTATTTGTTGGGATCCATCTATATGCCACACATTGCATTGGATGTTTCATATAAATTTTTCTTATATAAACCTGTCAATCAGATACTACCAGTGTGTAAGGTGAAATGAAATGGAGTCATTTATGTCAGGGGGTTTTAAAATGGAGTGCAGATAAACCAAGAAACAGATTCAACCATAGAGAACAGACTGGTGGTTACCAAAGGGCAGGTGGGTGGGGCGAATGGTGAAATAGGTGATAGGGATTAAGGAGGGCACTGGTGATGAGCACCAGCTGATGAATGGAAGTGTCAAATCACTTTACTGCACACCTGATACTAATATAACACTATATATCAACAAATTGGAATTTATAAAAACTTTAAAAAATGAAAATAGATACATAGATATAATAGATAGAGCCCAGAGGCCATTTAGGAGATGGGCCTTAGGTAAGTCCTCACCAGTGGAACCACAAACTTTTGAGCTCAGGCAAATATTCTAAGGACTCAGCCCAAAAACTTGCCATGGGGAAAGACTTTCCTTTGTGATAGCCTTAGCAACCAACTACAGTTGACTCTCAAACAACACAGGAGTTAGGGACATAACTATCTCGCATAGTTGAAAATCTATGTGTAACTTTTGACTCTCCCCAAATTTAACTACTAATAATCAACTGTTGATTGGAAGCCTTATCTTTAACATAAATTGTCAATTCACAGATATTTTGTATACGTATTATATACTGTACGCCACCAGCTTTCTCGGGCCGCTCTCCAGCTTTCTCCATCTTGCAGATGGAAGATCATGGGACTTCTCAGACTTCATTATCCATAAGCCAGTTCCTCATAATAAATCACCCTCTCTTTCTCCCTTTCTCTTCTTCTCTAAAGCAATAGGCAGATAGAGCTAGATTCTGTTGTCCTGACCATACAAAAGAGTTGGTGCCAGGAAAAGGACTTCTCCTATACACATACCTAGCATTCTCCGTTCTTCAAATGACTTTGCAGGTAAATACTCCATTTTGATCTGGGTACTCACTATAACTCTGTCAAAAGAGGCACCACTCCTGATTTTACACATATTAAACGCTCCATGTGAAATAGTTATTAATATTGTGCTGGAGAAAGAATAGATATTTATGTGTTGCCTCAACAATTTAGTAATAATATTGACCATGTCAGAAAAGAGTGGACATGGTTTAGATGAATAAATCTAAATAATAAAATCAGCCATCAATAGAATCATAGAAAGGACTGACAGATGATATGACTGCTCATTCAAATTACAGTTATTAAGCATCCACTGTGTGCCAGAACTGCACTAAGGTGCTGGGAATAGAATTATAAATATGATAACACACATGCCCACAAGAAGTCCATTGTCACATTGAGATGTGAAGGGGAAAACAAAGGATGATGATAGAAAAGTGGCATGGAGCCATTTAACAAAGTCTGCAAGGAGCAAAAACAACCTTGCCTGAGAATTTGAGGCTTGACCTGAGTGCAATGTACCAGTTTAAAAGAGTTAAAGTTCACCAATTGGATAAGCAGAAGACAAGATAAAGGCACTCCTTCAAGCAAAAGGATAAGCCAAAGACTTGCATATGTGCAGCCCAGAGGTGTGAAAGGATATAACCATTCAAGAGAGAAGGGTGGAGAATCTAAAGGGTGGAGCTGAAAAGAAGGAACATGCTCAGCTTTGAAGGGGTTGACAGACATGTAAACTGGAGAGCTTTTCTTGTCTAGAAGCTGCATTTACAAGGGAGCATTAATACATCAGCCAATGACACATCTTTCTTGAGTACTGCATCAGAGGAGTTTCTATTTCCTTATTTCTGAGTGCAGGGGTATCAGACAACAGCTACAGTCAGCAGGCAGGGATCTTTCCTGAGAACCCTCAGGAGTAACCAGGGAACTCTGTCCAAGTTTATTGAACATGACCTCTTGCAGGTCCCCAGAATCCCAGGAGCACCTGCCTAGTTCTGCAACCAGCAAGCTGTATCCTAAACCATCAACACTCCTCTTGCTCCTTTCAATTCTCCTATGCCTTCTTTTTCTTTTAGGACTCTGGGAATAACCCAGTGGAAAGCCAGACACTTCTCTTTTGCTTTCATCATTCATTTCTTATATTAGAGCGGACACAACAAGAAATGTAAATTCTCTTCTCCTGCTCTCAAGCACTGAACAATCCCTCAGCACATCTTCCCCCTATTCCTGTAGCGTAACCAGTAAAACCAATCACACAGGAGTAGTCATAGCAAGTATGATTATCACCCCATTTCACAACACAGGAAGCGGACCCAAGGACATTATGTCATTGGCCCAAATCACATGCTAGAAAATAGTAGAAGAGAAATTGGAACCCAGATCTTTGGATTCCAGAGCCCAGGGAACTCCCTACTCTTTCAAACTACCCTTTGCACAAGCCTGATTATATAAATCATGCATGAAACAATTTTTAGAAAGAGTGTAGAGAGGGACACCTGGGTGGCTCCGTGTTTGAATGCCTGCCTTTGGCCCAGGGCATGATCCCAGAGTCCTGGGATCAAGTCCCGCCTCGGGCTCCCTGAATGGAGCCTGCTTCTCTCTCTGCCTGTGTCTCTGCCTTTCTCTCTCATGTGTGTGTGTGTCTCTCATGAATAAATAAATAAAATCTTTAAAAAAAAAAAGAAGAGGGTAGAGAGATCTCTTCATATACCAAAGAGTTGAACAATGAGTGAATGATATCTAGTATAGTAAGTCCTGGTATCTTACTTTTGAGTACTGGCTAAAAAACACAACAACAAAACAAAATGAAAAGAATTGGATCCAACGAGGAATCTAAGATATAGCCAGGAACAATAACTATGCAAGGAAAGTTTGTTCCAGTTAAACATTTTCTGGCTGTAACAGAAAATAAAAACTGGAATCAATGTTTTTAAAGGCCTTTTATATTTAAAAAAACAAACAAACAAAAAAACCCCCAAAAAACAAACAAAAAAAAATAAATAAAGACCTTTTATTCTTTTTTTTTTTTTTTTAAAGAGAGAGGGGGTGGGGGCAGAAGGAGAGAGACAGAATTCCAAGCAGGTTCCACATCCAGCAAGGAGCCCAACTTGGGGCTTGAGCTCAAGACCCTGAGATCATGACCTGAACCAAAACCAAGAGTTGGATGCTTAATTGACTAAGCCCAAAACTGGAGCTAAAATCAGGAATATGTGGGAAACAGAAAAAGAGTGGGGGGGGGGGAATATGGCCAGGAATTTGTAGAACAGACCTAACGACAGCCAGAGGAGGAATGAAATGCAAGAAGGAAGGGCTGATATTAATTAATGAAGAGTTTAAAAAGAAACCATGCAAGAGGATGATGTCTGAGGAGATCAGTCACCCTGGGGAGATGGCAAATTCCTTCTCTAGATGTTGGACCCTGACAAGAGCATACTTTTCTCCTTTCAAAGACGATCAGCACCTCCTGATGGAAATGTTAGCTGAAATGCAAATATTTCCTGGAAAAAAAAAAATGTCTTCCCTCATGGGGTAGGAAAACAATGCTGATATCCTTCACTTTTTTCTAGGGAATATGCATTTCCCATCTTGATGAGTTACTGTAATTATCAAATTTAAAGCCCATCTTCTGAAGATTTCTGAATTACAGGAGTTAAGTAACTTTGAACAATGGTGGTTCAGTGAACCAAACCTGCAAATGGCAATAGATATGAAGCGATACATTCTGAAAATGAATAGTCCACATGTGTTATGACTCACCAAAAAAACCTGATCTCAAAATCCACAGTTTTTGTGTAGTACTATTTTTGTCTCATAGAAAATGAGAATTATAATATCTACCGCAAAAGATTTCAATGAATGTGAAATATGTTTATCAAACATTGACAAATGCATCTGGTCTGGAGCACATACTAACTGCTAAATACATGTTATCTCCCTTCTGCCTCCCTCCTCTTAAGTTTACTAAACTGGTTCACATGCTAGTATCTAGAGTCCCCTTTATTTTCCTTTTCCTATTTGTTTTTCCTTGTTCCTTTTCACTTATTCCCGTTCTTCAGAACAATTTTTACTTCTATTGAGGATGTGGGAAATATTTTCAGACTACATTCTATTCCATTCCATTTCCATTAGGAAAAGGCTTATTTTTATTAATACAGTTTTAGACTTTATTAGTCTGAAATATTTTGGTTGCCCTTAACAGCTGTGTATGTCATTTACTCACAAACACCATTAGAATCTTTCCAGAAAAATGAAGGTATGTATTTTCACTTCCTATAAACTAAAGCATCCTAGAGGATAGGTTCTAATCTGGTGTGCCAAAGCCCACCATTGACTCTTCTGTTGGACTCGCATATCAAATTGCATATGGAGCTATACTCCTGACTCCCTCGGCTGAGAAATGAGACCTAGTAACTCTGACATTTGGCAAAGGTGTGGCCAGATGGCTGTGCTCTGCAAATCGCCTTATGGCTAAGACAGTACACATAGAGTAAGCTTAGCGCCTCGTGTCTGTGTGCACATGTTTATGGATGTATATCTATGCAGACTGCAGGGATGGAAGAGATGTTCTTTCTCTAGGATGGGAGGAGAGGGAGACCTCAAAGAGTAACATTAGGAACTGAGGTAACCCAAGAGAAGATCATTTGTAATAAGGGTATCTTTTTCATTTTGCCCATAAATTCTGAGAGTATTTTTGCTTGCCTAAAGATTTCTTTAACCTTCTTTATCGCTATTCCCTATAATTGGGGCCCAAATTTTGATTAAGTCTGATACAAAGTGTGTGCTATAATTGCTGGTTAACTGGCCTTCCTCGTACCACCCCTCTGATGAGGGCAAAGTGCAGGTAGCAGGGAGAATGGTGTCCCCAGCTCACAGCATCTGAGAGGACCAAGGTGACAGGTGGGGTTGAGTGTGAGATGGGAGAACAGTATCCTCTCTGCTCCTCCAGCCCCAGGTATGAGAATATACGGCTCACAGGTATAATTAGGAGTCTGATCCTTCAGGTGAAAGTGGTCTTCTGTCCAAATGGCATTATTCTTTTTTTTTTTAATTTGTATTTATATATATATTTTAATTAATTTTTATTGGTGTTCAATTTACCAACATACAGAAAAACACCCAGTGCTCATCCCGTCAAGTGTCCACCTCAGTGCCCGTCACCCATTCCCCTCCAACACCCGCCCTCCTCCCCCCTTCCACCACCCCTAGTTCGTTTCCCCGAGTTAGGAGTCTTTATGTTCTGTCTCCCTTCCTGATATTTCCCAACATTTCTTCTCCCTTCCTTTATATTCCCTTTCACTATTATTTATATTCCCCAAATGAATGAGAACATACACTGCTTGTCCTTCTCCGATTGACTTATTTCACTCAGCATAATACCCTCCAGTTCCATCCACGTTGAAGCAAATGGTGGGTATTTGTTGTTTCTAATTGCTGAGTAATATTCCATTGTATACATAAACCACATCTTCTTTATCCATTCATCTTTCGATGGACACCGAGGCTCCTTCCACAGTTTGGCTATTGTGGCCATTGCTGATAGAAACATCGGGGTGCAGGTGTCCCGACGTTTCATTGCATCTGAATCTTTGGCATTATTCTGAGAGATATTCACTCTAACTTGACCTGAATCTGAATCGCTCTCAACTGAAAGCCAACAGTCTCCTCACTTGATGTGAAAAAAATTAAGCTTCAAAGCCATCTTGAAGGTTTATGGTTTGTTATGTATATCTTCAATCCTTCTTTGTTGCAAATAACCTATCTATCTTCTGGGTTTCTGATGCTGGATGGAGAACCTGTATTTTCAGAACATTAAAGTGATCAAGTGATCCCATCCTTAAAAAGAACCCCTCTTCTAATGGTCATGGCCACTGACGCATAATTAAAATGATAACTTTCATATGATTTCACTCATATGTGGAATTTAAAAAACAAAACAGGATAATAGGGGAATGGAGGGAAAAATGAAATAAGATGAAATCAGAGAGGAAAGCAAACCATAAAAGACTTTTAACTCTAGGAAACAAACAGGGTTGTTGGAGGAGAGGTGGGTGGGGAATGGGGTAATAGGGCATGAAGGAGGGGCATGTGATGGAATGAGCACTGAGTGTTATATGCGACTGATGAATCACTAAATTCTAACTCTGAAACTAATAATACAATATATGTTAATTAAATTGAATTTAAATAAAAAATTTTTTAGATGATGTCTTTAGTGGTCCCTAAGAAGTAACTGAAAAGAAGGGTACCTAGGTTCCTCAGTCGGTTAAGCACTGCACTGTTGATTTCAGCTCAGATCATGACCTCAGGGTCCTGAGATCCAGCCCTGCACTGGGACTCTGCACTCATTCTTTCTCCCTCTGCCTTTCCCCTCACTTGCAAGTGTGCATGCTCTCTCTCTCTCTCTAAAATAGATAAATAAATCCTTAAAAAAAAAAGTAACTGAAAAATATAAGCAGAAGGAAAGGAGTCCAAGAATAAAAAGCTACCTATTTTAAGAAATGCTTCACTCCTTCCACCTCCATGCGGTCAACATTTTACAAAAAAACAACAACAGTTGAAAACAAGTCACATGAGAAAATGGAGCTGCAGGCCCATGTATCAAAATATATAGTGTTTCAAATCAGAAAGTTCTAGGGTTGAACTCTAGATCTTTAATTTACTATATTTGTCTGTCTCTCTGAGGATAACACCATACATGCATATATATATAAATTACATACATATATACATATAGGTTACCCTATATATTTATATTCAGGTGCTGGATAAATATTAACCTGCTTGTCCATTTATCTTTCCTCTTATATCCTCAATTGTTGACTCCTACCTTAAGTCTTCTCTAAGTCAGATGAGCTGTGTCTGTCCACAAAATTTAGAGTCAAAGAAATTGGTAAATAAATGATCAAACATATACGGACATGAACTTCACAAAATAATATCAGCATCATGAGTTTTAAGCATAGGTAGAATTTAAATAGATGTAACAATAATGCAACATGAGTGAAGGAATAAAAGAAGTGGATTGTTCTAAGGCCCCTACACTGTCAGAGAGGTGGGAACATTATTCATTTGCATTACATTCTAATAAGGGGTTTGTGTTTTAGTCTCCAAGATAACCACTAAAATAAAAGTAAAAATAGTCTAAGGGTACCTGGGTGGCTCACTCAGCTAAGTGTCTGCCTTTGGCCTAGGTCATGGTCTCACGTTCCTAGGATCAAGCCCTGCATTGGGATCCCTGCCTAGTGAAGAGTCTGCTTCTCCCTCTCCCTGGGCCCCTCCCTTCCCCCTCCAGCTCTTGAATGCTCTCTCTCTCTCAAATAAAAAAATTAAAAAAAAAATCTATAACTAACTAATAGAGATGGGTAAAACAAAAAACAAATTACTTAACTAATCACAAATAAATAAATCACCAAGTGAAAATAGAGCCAAATAATGAAATAAATATATAGCATTAGTGAAAAGGATACGAAGTAAAACAAATGAACTCAGATCTTATAGAAAGTGATGCGTGCGGGTGTCTATTTTCAAGTCAACAGAAGACTTCTTAACCATGAGATGGCAGTTTTGCTGAGACTTGATGGGCCTATAGAAGCCAGGTCTGCAAAGGAGTGAGTGAGCCAGGCCTATCTCAAGCTGGGGATAGAGTGCTGCACACAGAAGGGACAAAACTACAAATGTAGGATTGAGCCTGGCATCTTGGAGGAACAGCAAGAAATCTGGAGTGGAGATTAGAGCTGGACTATCCTCCTTTAGGCATGGAGTCTACACTATGCAATATATTCACAGCCTACAGTGCTGTATCAGAGCTCTGTTGGATAAATACTTTCAGCCCTACCTGGTAGAGGAGGAGATTGACATGGCAAATGACTAAGTAAATTGAGTAGCATTCGAAGAGGTTTGGCAGGCAAACACTTGAAACTAGCCTACCACTTAGGAGAGCAATTGGAGAAATTAGTTAAGCCCCCCCATCTTACACATTTGCAAAACTAAAAAAAAAGTGATAGCATAAAATGCCAAGTAAGGTGTGTGAGGACTAAACTGGATTATGTAGAGTGCTTAGCAAAATAGGTGAAATATACTGGTAGGAGTTGACTCATAAAATTATTGTCTAAGATATCCCACATGATAAGAAAAGGAGGGGGTCATAACCCAGATTATATTTCACAGAAGTCTCTACAACCTCCACTCCACCTCACAGTCCCCTGAAATACAGAGGTGACAAATGGAAGACACAAAGTACTGCAAGAGAAGTGGGGGCAGAGGGCTGTGAATCACAGCAGGGGAACAAGGTGAATCCAGGCTTTGGGAATCAAGCTTCACCAAAGTCTTCCCAGAAGAAGGGATCTTTGAACTAGAACCTGGGGGATGAAGAGCCTTTTTATCTCCTATTTTCTCCTTCGACAGTTTCTCTTGAAGACGTTTGTTTAGAACTCAGTTACATTCCTTCCTGCATGACGTAGCTAATATGGTTTCAACTTTGAAGGAATGCCATTACTTATGTATTCTCAGTTAATTGTTTTTTGTGGTCATGGCTTCTCCTTCTTAATCCCTGAAGAGTGGGTAGTTTTCTTAGAGACAGCTCATATTTCTTTTTATGGCTTTGAAGTGCCTGACACTAGACTGGAGTGACATACAATAGAAGTCCACCCCTTAGCCTTGTCATATAGTAGGCACTCAGTAAAGATGGCTGGATTACACCACATAATTAACATCCTTTGTATGCTTATTAAATTGATGCTGGTTGGTAAATGAATATAAAGATAGAAGGGAAATGACCATATGGATGACAGGTGGATGGGTGGATGGATGGATGGATGAATGGATGACAAGTGAATTATTGAATTTTCCAACAATTTTCATGGATTGAGATAACACTTGAGTTGTACCTGATGTTTTCAAATTTCCAACACATGTGGGAAAAGGTTTTAAAATTAATTTTCTCTAATTTTCTAACAACTGCTATTGAAATGATGAATACTTGTTTTGTTCTCTAAGGCTTTTGCTCCAGCACAACGTCAATTAACTAGGATATCAAATCATCTTTTATATAATTTTTCAATATCTTCTTGTCTTTTTTTTGGTCTTAACAAATAATTCATTATTCCACAATGGGAGTAAACAATCTCCAAGAGGTGATGATGATGATGATGATGATGATGATGATGATGATACAGAAAGTTGTTTACAAACAGAAAATAAAGTTGGGTAGGAAATATCAGAAAGGGAGACAGAACATGGAAGACTCCTAACTGGGAAACGAACTAGGGATGGTGAAAGGGGAGGAAGGTGGGGGTGAGGGTGACTGGGTGGCAGGCACTGAGGGGGGCACTTGACGGGATGAGCACTGGGTGTTATTCTGTATGTTGGCAAATTGAACACCAATAAAAAACAAATTTATTATTAAAATTAAATAAATAAAAAAATAAAGTTGATTGAAAAGACACCAGTATGGAAGGCAAATTTCAAAGACTAAAATAAAAGTCAATATTTCAAAGCCAGTGGCTTTATTGGGAATGCAGCTCAGCAGTAAGGACACATAATTAGAGCTAATAAGACTTGGACTTGAATTTGAAGTTGCCACTTACTAGCTGTGGGATTTAGGGAAAATTCCTTAATATTTTTTAAATGTTTGTACATTGGAGGTATCATTCCTTCATCTTATGGTTGATGAATAAATTAAGTTAAATAAACTAAGTTGTCCAAAATATGCAATTTAATGTTGTGTACATATTAAGGTCTGAAAGGAAGTAACTGTTATTACCTTGGTTCTTCTGTCAAATTCATTTAAAAATGGAGTTATCTAGAGCCAACTGAGGTGTCTTATAACACTTACAAATTATAGGCAATATATACATATATTTCATTTTTATTCAGCATCTCCATATTATAGTCAAGGAATCTGTATCTCAGAGAGGTAAAGTGACTGACTTAAGTTCACTCATCTGGAAGTAAAATAAGAAGCCAGAGTCCTGGACACAACATGGCTTTGAAGTACCTGACACTTTCTTGTACAAAAGTATTTCTTGGTGTCACCTCACACATTCCAGAATCTCTAATCAACAGGAGATATACCTAGTGGACCAGTGTAGAGCCCACAAGACAGCCTGATAGTCGAGATTTCACTCTCATCTAGTTCTGAATCCTCAAATTCCTCCAGCAGAAAGACTTCAAGCCATAGCTCAGTAGGGTGTAAGTAGATTAGGTGTCAGTTATTTCCAACAGACCATGGCATTTTATGATGACAAGTGTATCAACTTTTTTTCCTTTGAAAAAGCCTTCCCATGAGCCTCCATATCTCATAGGAACAGTTCTCAAAATTAGTAGACATTGAAATCCCCCAAGGAACTTCTCAACCCCCATCTGGAGATGTTTTGTTCTTACATGGGGACTCTAAACTAAATCAGCGGTACACTGGAGACCCCTGATGTATAGTATGAAAACACTGATTTGCCCAATATAGGCCAAATTTTTTAGTGTCATCAAATCTTTCTATTACTTTGCCCACAACTGTCTCTTCAGTCTCAAATCCCATCTCCTTCCACAAATGCCCAATTATTTGGGGATCCTTAGAACACAGCATGCTCTTTCACCTTTTGTTCTCTGGCTCAGGCCACCTTCTTATAGCCCAACCTGAAATCACCTTTCTCCTCTTCTACATATATTCCCATTCACCCTTTAAGACTCATCCCTTCCAAATATATCCTGGTCACTACACATCCCCACTATTTTACAATAGTCTCTGAATGTGTTCATCACCCTCACTAGATGAGGATAAAGGTTGTGTTTCTTTCATCTCTGATAATATAGCATAAATATGAATAAATAGGTGATAGGGATTAAAGAGAGCACTTATTGTGATGAGCACCAAGTGTTGTAGAGAAGTGTTGAATCACTGAATTCTAAACCTGAAACTAATATTACACCATATGTAAACTAACTGGAATTTCAATAAAAACTTGAGGAAAAATGCACACACATGCACATATGTAAATAAATATACATACACATATATATGAATACATAGGACATACACATACATGTTATTTCTCCTACTCCTTTTCAGGGTCCAAGCTGGAGGAGACATCTGGAAGATATTTATGTCCTCTTCAGGATAGAGTTGCTATGGTTTTTCCAGTCTCTGGTAAAGATGCTTTAAGATAAGGACATTTATAAGGAAAGGGTAGATACTATTTCTCTTAAATAGTAAATTCTGTGGGTTGGGTGGTGAGTACTTGAGATGTCTAAGATAGATACTATATGACCTTAGTCTGCTTTTATCATTTTTCTACACACCTAGTTCAGCTCCCCTTCTTGGAAGTTCTTTGCCCCTCCTGCTGAAGAAGTGCCTAGAACCATATGTTTGGCCAGATAATGCCCCATACTTGCCAAAGATGATTGGATGAATTGCAGAACCATAGCCCTGAAGCTCAACCTTTCTTTTGAAAATTGGGCTGATAAACACCAAAATGTGGGAAGCAAACCTCTAAGATCATGTAGAGTGGGTGGATCTGGGCTTAAAGTTGATGCAGTGTTAACACAAACCTGTGAGGGCTCAGAAACAAGTGCCTTATCAAGGAACATTGTCTATAGGGAAACAAAGTAACAGAGAAAATTTCCTGTCTCAGAAAAAGAGAGTGAGAGTAGATGTCTAATGTCCTTGTAGTCCCATGAGGCTATTAGCCTTCTTGTCTCTGAGCTCTGAATGAACCACCAAAGCTCTCCTTAAATTTGCTGAAGAGGGAATTTGGTCTTGACTAAAACATCCTTAAGTGATTGAGTCTCACAGACTGGCAAGTGTATCTGTGGAATAGAATGTGTATTAGTTATCCAAAATGACCCAATGGTATGTCCAATTGTAGCAATTTGGGGTTCAAGTTTCCTGGATGTAACTCCAGACCTGAAGTGCTGCTCTGACCTAAAGGTGCAGCCCACCAAAGATCTTTAGCGATTAGTCTAACATCCAACCTGCAACTTGTCCATGACTAACCATCTGCCCACCACTACCATTGTAGTGGCTAATCACATCCAGGAAAATGATTGACTGGGACCAATTAATTGTTGCAATTGAAAATGAATGCAATTCATTATATGGTTTTTGGATGCTCAAAACCAATTTCATTGCATCATGAATAAGAGCCCGTGAGAAACATTAATTAATGAGGAAAAAACAGGCACGGATAAACCTCTAAGTGTTTTTGACTCATATTTGAGTCATGAGTGTTACCTGCATACCAACAGAGGGCTCTTTTGAATCATCACCATTATCCACAAAAATTTAATGATTCCTATGTGCAGATGGAATTATAACAGTGGCACCCAGGTTGGCAAATACTTGAATGTCCATAGTGGTCATAATTTGACTCTTCTGAGGAGGAGGCACAGGGTTCTCAGATGAAGTTTGCTTAAAGCACGTCAAGCTCAGGTGGTTTTTTATGCCTATCCTCTTTATTTCATCAGCTTTTCCCACACCAATGCCACATTCTCTCAGCAGCCAAGGGATATTTCCAAAACACAAATCAAACAATATGCCTTCTTAGATTATGATTTTCCAGCTGTCACAGCATGGTTCTCAAACTTTCACAGGTATAAAAATCACCTGGGGAAATTGTTACACACACATGACTGGGGCCCACATTCCATAACTCTAATACAGATATATGGTAGAGCCCAAATATGGTATTTAATAGTAGCCCAGGGGATTCTAATACAGTAGCCTAGAGACATTGTATGGTCTTATATGCAGCAATGGGTTGTAGCGTAAAGCCCATAATCTCTTTGCATGGCAAGCAAGGATCTGCATAATCTAACCTTGCCCCTAACATGGCTTACCTCTCACTTCTCTGTGCTTTACTCCATATACCCCACCCCCAGCAAAACCAAACTTCTTTGGGTTCCCCAGTTCCCCCATAGTCTTTCAGGACTAAGTATTTTTCTCCTGGTATTCCCGTTATCTGGAAAGCCCTCTCCACTCATGACTGGGTAAATGATTCTGCAAGGCCTTTCTGTTCAAGAGTGAATAGCTGAGGAATCTCAACTAGGACACCCAGCCTGCCCCAGGGTTATGTTAGCCTGGAAGCAGGGACACGCAGATGGTATATATTTCAGGAGACTCATCTACTCAAAGAGAATGACTTTTCTAAATCTGAAAGTGGATTTGTATTGGAGGAAGCCCTCACTCCACCTGGATACAATTTTATTCATTCTCAAGATCGTCCATTGCTGCTTTCTGGGTTGTGAGTCTTCCTCTCTACCTCTACAATACTCACCCCCATAGCATTGTAATAACCGTGTCTGTGCTTGAGGCTGTGGTCACCTCAAATGCCTGGCGTATAGTAGTTGCACCATAAATACATGTAACGGTGAAAGTAGTTTAAAGGAAATTCAGTCACCGGCTAACATTTCTGAGCCTAACAAGGACAGCTGCTCTGGTTTCCGGTCTCCCTTCCATACTCTTCAGTACACGTCATTGAAGAACATCATGTGCCTTGTACTGCATCTGTCTCTGGATGTGGAAGTGAACTCTTTCCTATCCTGCCCTTAAGATCATGATTCCTTTAACTCTTCCTGAATCAGGACTTTGGATCCCTGGAAACTCCTATTCAACCTTGCCCTACCTCTCATACATTGGTCTCCTCCCAGATCCTAAAAGTGCTGGTCCCCACAGGGCCTTCAAGCATGATGTTCCCCCTGTCTACTCCAATCTTCTTGTCCACTATTGAAATAATTATTCATCCTCCACGAATAAACTCATGGTACATCTTCTAGAAGGCTCTATTGACTTTCCATTCCACTCCAAATATCACTTTGCTCAAGCACTAAGTTTGGAGATATCCCAATGCTGACAGGTATGATTTACCTCCATGCAAAAGGAGAGTGAATGAGTAGCACCTAACCCTGGTGCTTCTCACCATGCCTTACACCCTAGTGTGGGATTTCCTTTGCACAAGGCGGCCTGTTCACCATGTTCTGCACCCACATGGCTTATCTCCACTGAAGGGACCCTTTTCCTAATTTAAATAAAGACTCCCTCTTGCTTCTATAATATCTTGGAGCTTTCCTTGATTATAGTGAGTGGGATTCTACTTAGTATTTGTCTCCAATTTCTGCAAGTACCCTATGGATTTGTTGAGGTCAGGTACTTTGCTTTACTAATCTGTGCACTCTCAAGCAAAGTGGTTAATTCAAAGGAGGCACACAAGAGACATTTGTCAAATCACTGAAATTGTAAAGCTGCAGAAATCTCCACGCCAATTATAAATGTCCAGCCCACAGATGCACTTAATCACTCATGTATTTACTTACTTTTTATTCTTTTGTCTTTATGCACATGAACCACTCTGGGCCTTAGTTTTCTCAACTATAAAATGGGAATGAGGATCTCTCCTCTCATTATCTCACTAGAAAGTTGAGGATCAAAGGGGCACTGAGGCAGACACTTGACGGGATGAGCACTGGGTGTTTTTCTGTATGTTGGGAAATTGAACAACAATAAAAATTAATTAAAAAAAGAGATAATGTTATAAAGGCACCTATCAAGCTGAAAAATAGAAACAATAAAAAAAAGACACCATGGTGAACAAGGTTTTCAGACACACAGACACATGTTGCATTGCTTCATCTAAGGAATCTGGGCATCCATGCAAATTAACATTTAAAACAGCAAGTAGATTTTACAGAACTAGATATTTCACAGAAACAGAATTCTGTGGTTAGTTAAGTTTTTGAAACAAAGCATTCTTTTTAAGTTAAATTTTCTAACTGCAAGATTTTCAGGACCTTCAATACAGCAATGCCATCATCACACATCTCTGAGGGATAACAGGGTGAGGAGATTCTCCAAACTTAATTAACCAGAGAAACTTGTCAATGGTGAATTAGCTAATAAACCAGTCTCCCACCCCCATCCCCAGAACACATTTTGGGAAAAAAAAAGGTTCAGGAAAGGATTCCATTCAGACACACTGTCTTTAGGAACTTTGGCCCCAAATTTCACCCAGCAAAAGGATCATCCTTTCAGGTTTATAAACGGAAAAGTTTTTGGAAAATTTAAGAAACTCTTGAGAGGCACTGTAGTATATCAGATTATTTCCCTGAAGCTCAATAAAGCCACAATATATTTCAAAACAAGTTTATTTTTTTACAACCACAATTACATTTTGAAGTATCTGAGCTCCAATACAGCCATGTTACCTTTGTCCCTCTCTGTATTTTTCCTTTTTCCTTAATTCCTGGCCACTTAAAGATAGACTCTTCTTTGGGCCTGCTAGGTAAGGCCCAACCAGAAAGTCATTGTAAATCAACTTAGTTCAGCACTATTCACTCACAGGAGGCGCTGCTTCCTGTCAAGCCAATTTGCTTAATGTTTTCCCCAGATATGCGTTCAGTTCCATTCCTGTCCTTCTGCATATGTCATCCCCTCAACAGAAGGGCTCCTTTTTTACACTTTACTCTTCTTCTCCCCCTTCATTTTCTCTTCTCCCTTCTGCTCTTCCTTCCACACACTTATCAACCCACAAACATTTATCTGACACTGTGTTAGATGCCAGAGGTACACGCACAGCTAGGATTCATTCTTTGGTTACAAAAAGTTTAAATGGACAAATATGTTGAGAGACTGAATATATAAATGGACAATGGCCAAAATGTATATAAAAATAGAACTCTGTCCCACAATCAGCAGTAACCTGCCCAGGAAACTAACTTCTTATCCACAATGAACAATCTGGAAAGTCAGCCTGTTCTAAGTCAGACTCAGAGGAAACCAGATTGCTTTCTATCTCTAGTGACAACCCAGGAAGCTAAACAATAACTTCCATAATAGCCCCAAATTGCCAGGACTTGATTAATAACTAGCAGCTTTCCTAATTTCTGTCCCTATTTCCAGCTTATGACTAAGCAGAAAAAGTCAAGCATACACCCACGACCAATCACACAGAACATGCCATTTCTAGTTAGGCTGCCTCCAGCTTCCCCATACCAAGAGCCTCTGATCAGGACACCCCTGAAACCTTCTCTTTTTTCAACTATAAATCTTTTCCACTCCTCTGCATGCCTTTACCAAAAGAACGATGATGGCCTACTCCCTTGCTGTAGCAAAGTTAGAATAAATAGTCTTTGCTTTTCTCATTTGAGTTGGTCTTCATTTATTTTCATAATGTAAACAATGAAATGTGCAATACAATTAGCTTATCACAGAGGAATGTAGAAGACACAATAGATACACATATACACAACATACAGATGAGTCAAATCTTCTGGAGATGATTAAAAGAGGGAGTAAGACTGATCAAGGAAGACTTCCCAGAGAGATGCCTATGAGTTGAACCTGGAATCATAGGAATACCATAGAGACAAAAACAAAGAAGGAAACATTTGTGCAAAGGCACAAAGGCAGGAGGTACATGTCCTGGAATACTAAGAGCTAAGGTTAATTGAGTACACACTGAGTTGCAGGCACTCAATACCACTTTGAACTAGATTTTGTTATTATGCCCATCACACAGACAGGAAAACTGAAGCTAAGGGTCACGGAAGTAGTAAATGCTGGAGTTACAATATGAACATACCTGTGAGATTCCTACTGCATGCCTGGAATCCAACAGTTGTGGCCAGTAGAGTGAGAAAAAGCCACACAAGGAAGGAGTGGCAAACTCACAGAGGGTGCTCGTACCCCCTAAGATATTCATACAGTCTTAGATGCCTTCCCTGGCTACCCCATTTCACTCTCTCCTTCTTTACCAGAGTGTGTACTATTGATGGCCCTGGTGTTTCCTTGCATATTACCTGCCCACAGCCCTTGAACTGACCCCAACCCTTCAATGGAACAACTTGATTGCTTTCATTTTTCATCTTTCAATCTAATAGTGACCTCTATCCAATGGCTGGTGGGGCACCGTTAACTTCTTTGGTGCCTAACATTAGGCTCTGTACCACACCAGTATTTCACTGGAAAAAAAAAAAAAGAATGAACACTTGAAACAGCATTAAAAGTAGTAACACAAGACTGTCACTTATAGAGTATTTCCACATACACAATTGACTGCTTTTTTAAAATATCTGTGAGGGAGATAAAATCTTAAGCTCTATTTTCGATATAAGGAAACTGAGATTCAGAGGAGAGTTTAATAACATTCAAAGTTCACAGCAAGCAAGTGACAGGAATTAAAGTTTTGAAGGTCAAATCCTCTAGTTTCCTATTTCATCACTGTTAGTCGTTATCAAAAATGCTCCAGCAAACAGGAGACAGGCATTTGATGGAATGGAGTCTATATTAGATGCATGTTAATACTCACTTCCTTTTAACAACTCCATTGCCATCCCCAGAAGCTAGCCCATGATCCACATTTCATTTGCTGCAGCAAAAGAACAGCTCATGGAGGCAAAGGCAGATAATGCCAGTCGAGTTGCTAAGGAACCTAGAACATTTTTAAATATGCCGGGTCACTATCCTACAGAGAAACCAATAATATGTCATGTCTCCATAGTAACTCACTATGAGCAGGATGTGAGTTGAAACTAGAGGAAACTGAGAATGGTAATCAGTAGTTAAACCTGAAGAATGCTGAGTAACAGGTTGTTTGATATGGTTAAAATAGGGAGAATCAGTAAGCAGAGCCCAAGAATCAGTAGCAGAGGCTGGTACTGAAAGGGAACAGTCAAACTCTCTGAACTGTATGTTTCCAGCTGAGAAGTAAAAGTGGTAAGGATCGTCTGACTGAACCCCCGGGAATGTTGTAAGTTAAGGGCTGCACACATACAATATGTTTTTAAAGAGTCATTAGCATCCTTGCCTTCAAAGGGGCACACTGTCTCACATAACCTGAGACACTAAATAAAAGTCCATTTTAATCTGGCTTCTATCATGCAGTAAAATTTTCTGTATGCCATAAATTATCCTTCAGATTTTGCATGGTTGGGCTGATGTTAAATTAATTGGTTGTTTGCAGGAAAGAGTATGTATTTGGAGCTTTGAGCTTTGGAGCTTTGAAACCTAGATTTCATTGTTTATTCCCTTAATTATTTGTATGTTTCAGAGCAAGCCACTTGGCCTCTTAAATCTGTTTCTTTATTTGTAATATAACAGTAATAAGTACCACCCTTAGACTTTGGCAAATGGGCTTCGGCCCAAACCCAGCGCCTCAGTAGGCCCAGGGCTTTGGAATACTTCCTCAAAGTGTTCTAAGTCTCCCTCCAGGGCCTGGAATCAGTTAAGATCAGAAGTGCAACCCAGGTAGAAGACCCTAATCCCAAACCACAACATGTATTTCTCTCTTTCAGAGCACTGTCTGACCATCTTTCCTGTGTGGGGTCAACCAGATGTCCCAAGTTGCTCTGGAATTTATACCTAATTAGCAATGGTAGTAATTGGCCCCACTTCCAGGAGGATGGCCTAGTTAGTACATTATTCCCACAGGTCAGTATGATTTTTCTTTGATAGGATGGGGCAAACTTGAGCTGCCAGAATGATTTGGGGTGACTCTCACTCATAGCAAGCACAGGACAAGTTCAGGGTTCTGGGCCAACAACAGGTTAACAAGAATTCACTGCCAAGCCTTGGGCTTGCACTGCACATAGATCTTGCATCAGCTGTCACTCATCTATTAACCAGGGTATTACCTCCTTTCTACAGCACCTCAGGATGGCCGGGGTAGAGGTATGTGTTTTTTACCCTGTATCCTCTGCCAGTGATACCTGGGGTGGCCACCCATCCCCATCACTAGCTCTGTGTCAATCTAATTATGCAATTAAGACTTGACCAAGCCTATCTCTTCAGAGATCATTTCCCTGCAACATCAGTTACTGCTTTTCTTATCTCTGATCAAGGCAGTAAGGCAGTGATCTCTCCAGGGTTGGTCTTAAATCATTCTGGATAAAAGGTAAACGTTTATTGTACTAATTGGGCTGCTCTTCTTGCTCCACATTCTTCCCTGATGGTGACAGTATGTGTATGGGAGGCAGGAGAGTCAACACTACAAGAGGTCACATTAGAGCTATGCAGTATGTACAACCTTAAAAGTTCAAGAGAAGGCATATATTTGGAAGATGTAGTATTCTATCTTTATGCTACAGAACTCTGTGAATGTAACATGATCACAAAATAGAGTACCATTCAAATTTTCCTGCATACTCTGGGTAAGACTGGCCTCTGTGGGCATGATTGACAAAGCATAGAGAGACTCACTGGAAGCCAGTGTCCATAGGTGGCTTGAAAGAAGACATTATGAGTTATGTTATAACTGGTAGCTGGTTGTAAACAATAACACAAAACTACAGGTGCAAGAGGATCTATATTGTTTCAACATAGGTCCCAAAGAGCCATGACATTATGAATATGCTATGTTTTTCTTGTGGTGGGAGATATGCAATTTGCAAGAATGGCACATTTGATGATAAAGAACAAGTGAGTTGGCCCCTGGACCTTAATATGTGAAGATGGTGCCCAGGTTCTGTGAAGAATCTCAACGTACTATGATTAGAGAATAAGCAAATGCATAACTATCCCTCCTCTATCCATTATTCTAAATCTTCATCAATCAAATGCTCTGCTTTATGTGGGCCTATTAACTTTATAATTGATGTTTTAACCAAATTGCAAGTATAGACAAATATCCTCACCAAAAATATTTATGCAGAGTCCCATACATCATAGTTGACTATGATACTGACTATGCTTTTGCCAAGATAATAAAAATACTACTACTACTACTACTACTACTACTACTACTACTACTACTACCACTATTAAACACTACTAAAACAAGCTAGGAAGTTACTCTTGACACATGCATCTTCCTTCACCCCTGAGAAAAAGCTGACCGTTTCTTCTTTTATGCCACCTTTCTTCCTATCTGCAATGCCAGGAATACAGCACTGCACCTGTTTCCTGACATATCTTTATGAGCGTGGTTTATGAGTTTCAGGATGGGGGTCACATACACTTCTTTTCTGAATCCCCATCACTTATCATGAAACCTGGTGCTGCTTAAAGCACTCAATAAATGTTTGATGAATGAATGAATAATGGTGAATGAATTAATTTATAAATTATAAAGTGAGATAGAAATGGCAATATTATTATAGCAAGCTTATCATTTCTTGACAGATTCATCCTTTAGGACAGGATAAGTCAAAATGCTGAATTGAAAAAAATGATACAAAGATACAGAATTTCTTTTTCAAGTAAAAAAAAAAGAATTTAAAAAGTATTTAATAGCAGGTACCGTAAACCAATGTTTATATGACTTTTACCATCTCTTCATTGCCATTAGAATCAGCTGGGGTGTTTTATAAACACAGATTCCCGGAGCCAAAGTCCTACTGAGTCAGAATCTGTGGGTTTGGGCTCAGGAGGGTGAATGCGGAGGAGGGCAGGAATATACATACTTAACACGTTTTTCAGTTGATTCTTTAATACTCCTATGTTTGAGACTCACTTCTGGAGATTTGTGTTTTCAACATGAGATTTGCCATTCAGATTCTGAATCACATGAATTCTTAAACCTTTAATTAGAAAGAAAACAGGATTCACTATTGGGAGCCTCCATGAGTCATAAAGTGGAAGATGTCTCTCCATGACCAAATTAGACATTTTAGACGCTTTTACCTGCTACTACAGCATCCTTTTGTTTTGATATTATAGGATATTTTCCATTTTACCTTTATTGTACATGATAGCTTTCCTTCTTGTCTGAGGATATGGACTATTTTGTTTATCATTGTGTTCCTGGCTTCTAGCACTGTACTCAGCCTTCATGAATGCCTAAATGAAAAAATGAGTTAGTAGGAAGAACTGTATGGGTAAATAAGTGAAGGAAGGAAATACCTTCATTTGATGGCAATTTTACCACATTCAATTAATTTTTACCTTTCATTCACTGAGGTTATTTCTTCTGCTGAGTTGTTTTTCTACTCAAATGTGTCCTGAGAAAGGAAAAGTGCTTTCTTGTATCTAAATTACTATAATTCATCGGGGTAGGGGGAGGGGTGGCGTGGAGAAAGAAAAAGAAAAAAAAAAACCATGATCTTCAGGCAACATCCCTTTCCCCTCTGTATTATCCAGTTATGAGGGTTTGGAACCTGGATGTATCTTAAATAAGAACAAGAACAAGAACAAGAACAAGAACAAGAACAAGAACAAGAACAAGAACAAGAACAAGAACAAGAACAAGAACAAGAGCAAGAACAAGGAGCGTAAATGCCAAACGAGAACCAGAATCTACCACACAAGATGGCTAGCTGATTTCACCCATCACCAGGGCAAGCAGAAATATGATGGACACATCATGATGTACAGCATTCAGTTTGAACTCACCCAGTCCTGGGATTAAACTGAGCCTCACACATACCTTCTCCCTATGTCTTAGCTGATAGAGTTCCAGAGAATGTCTTTTGTGGTGTGCTTGAAGGGAAAGGAAACAGGTGGCTAGTCTTTCTCCTTAAATCTATTGGCCAGCAAACCAGGGTGTATACTAGACACTAAAAAGTGACCATATTCACATATCTCTGCTATCTTCACCCTTCATCCTTAAAGACTCAATCCAATATATACTGGGCTCTAGAGCAAGAAGGCATGAAAGAATGAGAGACCACACTTATTCACCCACTCTTTTCATTCAGTAAAAACTTACTAGGCACTTATGATATACCAGGCATTACCATAGACACTAGAATACAGAGATAATAATATGCTGTCTTCATGAATCTTAGTGTCTAAGGTGAAAACTCACATTACTCAAATATTCACACATATGTATTTATGGTTACTAATAGCCGTAAGTATCACAAAGGAAATCTAGAGAGTGCATAGGAGAATATAGACTGGTATTGAAATTCAGAGGGGTAAGGGTGGCATGGTGACATTTAAGTTGAGACTAAAGACAGAAAAGGAGTAACAGGGAAAGTGGGATGGAGATATATAGTCCAGGCAGAGGAAGTAACATACATGAAGGCTTCAAGGTGGACAGAATTTGTCAAATATAGTAAAATGAGAATGCAGTGATATATATATATCACTGCATTCTCATTTTACTATATATATATATATATATATATATATATATATATATATATAGGTAGGTTCTCCAGAAAGCAGTGCCTGAGACAAAGTGCTATATTACTTTATTTAGAACACAACTCCAGGGAGCAAGAGTGAAGGAAAGGAGCAGGAAGTGGTGAGGCAGGGAAGCAGCAGGAGCAATCCAGAGGGAGAGCCAAAATCAAGGTGGCCAACACTAAGTACAACCAATATCTTGACTTTGTAAGACAATCCTCAGAGAAGCTGCCTTCACAGGACAGTCCTTGGAGGTGGGAGGTAGAGAAGGACAATTATTTATTTGGTAATTCTCTCTCCTATTAGTCCAGGTTTGCCCCTTAAAGCATTGCTTGCCCTGCAATTCTGAGGTGTACAGGTGCACAGACAAACTGTACCCAGAAGCCCAAGGGCTCAACATGGGAAGTGCATGTGTCAGATTGGGTCTGGTAATGGACTGGCTGCCCATGCAGAGCTGGCTGCCTCACTGGGGCAGAAATAAGACAGCGGGGCCTCCAGGTCTTAAATAGTGCATATTTGGTAGATGCCTAAAGATTAGAGGCAGAAGAACCAGATTTTTAAAAATTGAAGTACAATGGCCTATTGGTTTCAGTTGTCCATTATAGTGATTTGATATTTTTGTACATGATAAAATCATCCCCACCATAAGTCTAGTTTGAATATAGCTTCAAGTACTGCACTGCCAGATGAACTCCAGGACTTTAGGGGCAAATCAGTTCAGCCTCCAGAATTCAATTTTGTCATCTATAAAAATAGGGCAATTGTCCATGGTCATTGCCTCTGTCATTTTATTCCTATTGTTATAAGAATTCATTATCATCTGGCTTCCAGTTAAACTAGCCCTAAATTGCTCTTAGGTAAATCCCCAGGGAATTGCATATTATAAATTGAATGGTCACCTTTCTATTCTCATTCTGCCTGAAATTTTAGCAATATCTAATACAGTCCAAGAAATGCTCTCACCTTGTCTCCATGATCCCAACCTTAGCTAGTTTCCTCAAGGGCAACTTCCCTCCACCTGGTCCTCTGATTTTCTTTATCTATATTATCTCCCTAAAAAATATCATGATGTCTTGTGACTTTAATAATGATAAATAGACTTTCATATCTGGCATTCACTTATGTCCAAGCTCCACATCAGGATTTCCATCTGCTATATTCACATTCCCACATTTGACTAAAAAGCAAAATTAAAATGTCCAATATGGAATACCTCATGTCCATCTCCCCTGAACCCAATCTTTCCCAGATGAGTTCCTCCCCTCAAAAGAACTAAGACCTGGTGCCCTACGGTGCCAGTGTGTGTAATGGATTAACTTATATCTATCTAGAGTGGTATTAATTATGCACACTCTTGGGAAAATGGAGAAAATAGTCACTCAAATCATTTTCTGGGTTATGTTGTCCAAATGAGGGATCCCAGGTGGCCAACATTTCTACAGCTATTTTTACTGTATAAGAAAATTTATCCTTCATATATAAAGTAATAATTAATTGATAGATTTAGTCAAGTTGAAGACCTTGAAATCATGAAAAATGAGCTCTAAAATAATTAGAAGATATATTGAGGAATATTTCTATAGCCTTGATTTGGAGATAGACTTCTTAAACAAGAAACAAAAAGAATAAATAATATTATAAGATTTTAACACCCTACATTAAATTGAAAAACTTCTTTTCATAAAAAAACACCATATACAGAAAACCCTAGGGGAAAGGAGCGAAAAAATAAAATAACACAAAATCAGAGAGGGAGACAAACCATAAGAGACCCTTTAACTCTAGGAAATACACTGAGGGCTGCTGAAGGGGAGGTAGGAGGGGGGATGGGGTAACTGGATGATGGGCATGAAGGAGGGCACGTGATGGAATGAGCACTGGGTGCTATATGCAATTGATGAATAACTGAATTCTACATGTGAAACTAATGAAATACTGTAAGTTAATTAATTGAATTTAAAGAAAATAAAAAAAAAACACCATGTACCGAATGTGAGAAGATAAGACACTGACTGTACAATCCAGCAGTCCTTCTTCTGCGTATACATCAGAAAGAAATGCAATCACTATCTCAAAGAGATATCTGCCTCCCATGTTCACTGCGGTATTATTCACAATAGCCAAGACATGGAAATAGTCAACATGCCCATTGACAGACAAAGTATGTTGTATATACACAATGAAATATTACTTATGTATAAAAAAAGAATCTTGGCTTTTGTGAAAACATGAAAAAAGAAAACTAAGGGCATGATGCTAAGTGAAATAAGTCAGACAGAAGACAAGTTCTATATGTTCGTGTAGATGTGAAATCCAAAAAACAAAACAAAACAAAAAATGAACAGGTGGAAACAGAATAGATTGGTGATCCCCACAGGCAGGGGAGGGTGGGAGGAGGAAGGAGATGTGAAGGAAATGGGTAAAAATTATCAAAGGGTACAAACTTCCAGTTTTGAGATGAATGCGTTCTGGAGATCTAACATATGTACTAACACATGTACAGGAGGGTGACTGTAGTTAAAACACTATGGGGTAGTTGAAAGTCACTGAGAGAGTTAAACCTCAAAACTTCTCATCACACACACACAATAAGGTAACTCTGTAAGGTGATGGATGTGTTCATTTACCTTATTGTGGTGATCATTTCCTAATATATACGTGCATTAAATCATCATGCTATATACCTCAAACTTACACATTGTTATATGTCCGTTTTATCTCAATAAAGCTGGGGTTATGGGGAGAAAATACTTCTTTTTATAGGAGCCCTAGTCATATTGGATTAGGGGCTTACCCTACTCCAGGACAACCTCATCATAATTTAACTACTTACATCTACAATTTCCAAATAAGATCACATCCTGAGGTACTGGACATTAGGACTTCAATTCATGAATGGTGGGCAAGGGGGTGCCACACTCAGCCCATAACAGAATGTAAGCTCTATGAGGATAGCAACTTTTTCTTTTGATCACAGCTATATCTCTAAAACTCAGAAGAGGAGGTGGTAAATCTGTTCTCCCATTACTGTTACAATAATCATCCCAATTAATCATTAGCTCATAGCTACTATGATAATCACTAGCATAGTCATTAGCTAAATATTAAAAAGTTGTGCTTTTCCCACTAGCATAATTGTCATTAGCTTTATGTCATTCCAGAAGCTGTGTGTTTCTTATGGAAGGGCAAAGAGGCACTAACAAGACATCAAATCTGCATACTAGTTGCCTTTGCAGTGTACTGCCTGGCTTCCTCTCCTCTCAGGGCTAGAGCAACCTATTCTTTACCTGCAGGGCCATCTCTGCCTGGGCCTCTGGGATCAATCCTAACCTAAGCAAGTGCAGATTTAAGGAACTTCTTCTTAGACACACAAGTCACAGTTTATTAAGTACATGGTTAAATTATGAACTGCCTATGAGAAAAGGATCTTCAGAAGAAAAAAAAAAAAAACCTTCTTATGTGCCTAAGGAAAAGTCTAGGGACTTTAGGGAAAAGTCTAGGTTCAGAATGCACAACTGACACAAATAACTCTTCCAATTCCCATCTGTTAAGACGTAGAGTTTTATCCATTCAATCAAAAAGAAGAAGGTTTGGCGGTATGTACTATACACCCAGCACCAAGCCAAGTAATGGAAATAGGACAGGACAAGACAGTTATGTTCACTACCTTTATGGAACTTGTAGTCTAATAGAGAGGAGAATGCACATGTGAAACAAGGGATTACTCAAAACCCAACAAAAGTTAATGATTTATAAAATGGAATTAAAGAATCTCTGGAATCTCTGAGATTGAAGGATAAGGTAGTGAGAAAGGGAAACATTCTTCTACTAATAAAGAGCTTGCAATGATCGCAAGCAACAGGATTCAGTACCTCGGGATTTGTCACTGGGTGAAACAGAATGCTACTTCCAGACAATATAACTGAAACACTGCTATGCATATGTGTGCCTTGCAAAGGAAACACAGTAGATTTTTCTCCCTTTATGGAATCTGCTCACCCTGGCAAAGTTTTCAACAGTCACCGCTATGGGCTCAGAACTTGAGAGGTATAACATCTCACTAAGAAAGGTCGTACTCTGGCCCCACTTTCTCCTAAGTGTACCAACGTCCCACAAGCTTCTGTCTAAATATCACCTCTTGTTCTGTGCTGTACATGATTCCACCATGAGAGGTCAGGGGTGCTGTAGGCCAGACAAGTAATGCCCAAGGGTCCAAGGATGGACAGATGTTGACCATCTTTGCCTTTGTTTGAATATGGCCTTTGAGCTAAGCTTCCATAAATCCAAATCTGAATGATCACATCCTTTCTGAACAATAAGTACTCCTAACATGTAGGTATATTTGCATACAAGAAAGAGAACACCTGTAGAAATTCCTTGAATTAGGTTCAGATATGCAAAGCAGTTCATACTTAGTTTAAGAGGTAGGAATAAGAATGACATAGTGGTGAGTTAAAATCATAGCTCTACTGCTTAGGGGCAGCATGATCTTCAGAAAGTTTCTTCAAATCTTTGAGTTGCAGGGATGCTTATGGTTCAAATGGTTGAGCATCTGACTCTTGGTTTTGGCTCAAGTCATGATCTCATGGGTGGTGGGATCGAGCCCCACTTGGATTTATGCTCAGTGGAAAGTCTGTTTTCCCTCCCTCCCTCTTTGCCCCTCCCCCTTGCTCTGATCGTATTTGCTATCTCTCTCTCAAATAAATTAAAATACAATATTTTAAAAAATCTTTGAGTTTCAGTTTCCTAATCTAAAATTGAGGTTATTAATAGTATTCACATAGTCTAAGACAAAAGATAAAGCATATAAAATATTTGAGATACTATAAGTATTTGAGACACTTCATGTGTTAATAAATATATGTGCTCCAATTATTATTCATGGTAGGATTGTTGATATTGTGTACAACTCATGACAAAGACAAACCAGAAAAAAATATTTATAACCCCTGGGTACCTGCGTGGCATCCCTGTTCCTCCAGGAGCGAACCCAGTCTTGCTCTTACAAAATCTGATGTAGTAGATATACCCACAAGCCTTCTAAAATTCTCTCAGCCTTAACTATCTCCCAGACCTACACCCACTAGCTCTCTCCCAGCTGCCACCACTGACTTACTTCATGAGTCCCTAGCAGATCTACAACTCAAGGAAGGTTGTTTGCTTGAAGTCACTGGCTCTCCTTTGATTTTCCTACCTCCTGTTTCAGGTGAAAAAACACACTGAAAGTCATGGGACCTAGGTTCCCCGGTAGCTGCCAAAGGAACAAACCAGACGTGCAGGGAACTAACTTACCTATGGGGTAAGACTCTAATCAGAGGGGCAGGAAAAGGGGGAGAGATTACAGTCAATTTTCTCTGTTTCTTCCTCAAATGGACTGTTCAGTGCACTTTTCCATATAGCCAGAGATGTATAAAAATGCCCAAATGACCAAATAGACACACCTTCATAGCAACCAACTAAATCTCTTTGTAGCTCATCATGAAGCATTGGCCAGTGTGATCAATGCATTATTTAGCATTGTTTCCTTACCCTTTCCTGTCTCAGTTCACTTTTTGCTTACTCTTGCCACCCTAGAATTCTACTTTCCAAATAAAGCATCATCACTAAATTTCTATCTCAGTTTCTGTTTCTCCGTAACTGCGCCTAAAACTATTGGTAATAAAAATAGTTCTACCAAAAAGACTATCAAATAAGATTTGGGAATTGGTTTTCTCAATAGTCTAATGGTAATTAAATCTCCATTTCTGAGAGTGAATGGGATTCAGTGGCATTATGAGTACTGAGCTTTCATCTGTAGTCAATGGGGTGGGGACAAGATTTTGAGAGATGAAGTACCTGTGATGTTTAATCAGTTTGCTGGCAAAGAAAATATAAGGATTGTGGAGTAGAGTGGTTTTTGAGAGGCAGGATATGGGCATAAGAGACCTTGAGAAAAATAGCTCAATGCTTCTAACTGCCAACTTAAAGTTCTAAAATCCAGAATCTTCTATGATAATTAAGGGAACTTTCATCCCTTATAGCCAGAAGACAGATTATGTAGCAAATCAGATTGTAGGGATGGAATAACTGCAAAGAAGTCTAAATAAACAGTCTCAGCAAGTCTTATATGTCAAAATCAGTGCCCTGAAAAGGAAAGAGTAGACTGTAGACCTGGGATTGGAATTTTTGTCTAGACAAGCCTGTAAATCTTGAACTCTAATCCTCTGAACAGGGCTCATGACAAAAAAAAAAATGCCTTTAATTCTTTGTGAGAATAATTACTCTTGCCTGAATATCATGCAGTGGATCTACCTGAAACTGGTATTTTATAAGATGATGCTTAATCTTCTATCACTCTCATTGCTTCCATTCTGATAACTAGAGTCAGGGCTAGCAGGGCTCCAGCAGGGAAAGGCTACACACTTTTCTAGAGAAAGAGACCTCCAAGATCTAGCTATTATGTCTGGGCAAGACCTAAAAGAACATATAGGAAAGTGGATCTTGAAGGTGGCAACACAGAATATATCACTGGATATGGAAGGATTCACAAGACTTGGATTTTAATATCTTGACTAATCCAAATAGCTTGTTTATATTAATGATTACTCAAAACCTGACCTTAAGGATGGCTTACAGTAAAACAAAGTGGAAGTGCCAGAATTTCTTTGGCATAATATCAAATAAGAGGTTTCTATTGGATCTGATTTTTCTATCACCCTAGAAAAACACCCTTGTTGCCCCTCTGCCTAGAGACGCCCTTAGTAATGGCTTGCTATGTTCTCATGGTTGTGATCCAGGCTGTCACAGCCAACACTAGTAGAAACCACACATGAAGCATTACCTGGAAAAGAGAGACTGGCCCACCAGTATAATGGCTAGATGGTACTCATGGGGACTCCAGTCTATTTTACTGAAGCAGAGCATCTTCCATTTGCCTGGAAACATGTGATGACTTGACCAAATGCCTCCCAAGATGGCATTTGTTTTTCTTTAAAAATTTTCCCCATGACCCTTCACTACATCCAAGTCAATAACATGGGTCAGGCCTCAGTCCTATCTAGGTGAAGAAATATAATCCCTGCTCCAGAGAAAATAGCCTCCACATCAGAAGCACTGCAGTAGTTGACTTATAGGTACAACAGGGACTGAGGAAACATGACTATAGAATCCATTGACTTACAAGACTCATCCATAGCTCAAGAATTATAGTCTATGGAAGACTGGACAACAGTTTCTTTGTTTGACTCCTTGAATCATGGATACAGTGATGACTTGCAGTAAGTGAGGTGAAGACATCAGAACTTCTTTGAAAAGTATTGAGAAAAAATCCAAACAATTAGGATTTACGAATATACAGTTGCATAACTGCATTCCTCAGGACAGCCCAAGGATGTTTCTTTCACCAAGGCAATGAGGAACATAATGATGGAGGAAGAGGCATCTTTAGAAGTTCGTCAGAGACTGTCCTCTAGAGACTGGAATTTGGGGTTCACTTCGAGTTTGGGATTGCCTTCTGGGGAGAATCACTGATTTATTCTTCCTTGGTTCCCCTTGCACAGGGACTGATAACTAAGTAGGTTCTGAACAAATTTCTCTATGTTTCACATAGTTCAGCTAGCTACCACAAATTGTCTCCATTATGGGGCTGAACTTAGATGAACCCAATGCTCTCTATTTTCTTTATTCTAGTTTTATTTTTAAAACATTTAAGTTTTTAGTGCATTTCTCCCCAAGAAACTTTTATTTCCAGAATAATCTGGTAAAAATAATGCCCATAAAATGACCTCATGCCTGCCTATCTACCTCTGCAATACTATTTTCTCCACCACAGGTCTGGATAGGATAGAAAATAGAAACTTTGAGCTCTTTGGTTCATTAGAAGCAGAAAAAAAAGGCTACTGGAGCTCTTCTTTAGATTCTCTTCATTACAATGGATGAAACTTTCAAAATCGGGGACAAGTCATTTTAAGCGAGCCACTGCAAAGTGGGATATTTCCATGAAATGGCACTGTTTTAAAGGATGCCCAGGAGCTTTTTTAAATTCCCTCAATAAAACCTCTTCCCACTTGTTTTCTATTTATAAAGACCCCCTCCATTTCTTCACCAAATGTTTGAGTTTTAACTCATCTCAACACCTGAAAGCCCAGCTGTCTTTTGACACAGAGAAAAACAGCCTCCTGTAGAATCTGAAATGGCTGCTCAGAGACAGAGGAGAATTCAGGCCTGCTTGGCTCCCAATGGCCTCCTGGATCAGGAATTTCTCAAGGTAGAATGTCAGACTTTTATCTATGCATACTCCATGGCCAGCACTGGCCTATCAATATAGGAAGCACTCAAAGAATCCTGACTGGCTTGTCCCTTGTGATAGGACGTGTTCTAAACATGTGAAGTCAGCTGTGTGTCATAATTAACATCCTCATTTTTTTGAGTGCTTTCTGTGTGTCAGCCGTTGTTCTAGGGGCATTACATATCTTCCTTATTTGATGCTCATAATCTATCATTATCCCCAATTTCTAGATGAAAAAAGAGAGGCACACTGTAGTTGAATGACTTGCCTCAAGTTATATGTAATAAAGCCTCCAGCCTTCTAAACCTCAGACTAAAGAATGTGTATTAACTTATACATTTAGTAAATTATTCTTGGGGACTATACCATGTACATAGGACTGTGCACTGCGGTCGGAAGCAGTTACCTGAGACAGACCCCGATCCTTATCTTCATAGAGCTTGCAGACCAAGAATCAGTCAGTGATTACCAGTGCCCATTATAAAGGAGCTGTCCAACAGCTAGCAAAAATAAACATCTCCACTAATAATAATGATAGCATTACATATTCGTGTAATCTTTTGAATTTTACCAGCATTTTTATGGGCATTAATGCATTTGTCCTGATGCAGAACATCCTCCCTCTCACATTAGAGATGAGAAAACTGAGGCTGGCATAGTTCGTACGACTTGCTGGAGGATCACAGAACTGGTCAATAAAAGCCATGACTGGATCTAGAGACATAACCATGTCATCCAGATGCAAATACTCAACCCCCTCTGTTGGTGCACAAATAAAAGAGGGCATTGCATTCATAGGTAGCTTGCAGCATGTGGTGCATAAGAAAGAACAATGAATTTAAAGTCCTACTAGATCAATAGCCTTGTGATCTTTAAAAGTCACTTTATCTCTTTATCTCCAAGGTTCCTGGGTTGGATTATAAAAATTGAGCTAAGCCAATTAGTGTATTCCTTCTCTCTGACCAGGAAGATCACCTGGGGAATAATATGTGACATAAGCTAGCCCAATCATAGTAAATCTTGGATAATACTGCACCTGTTGTAACCAAGATGCTCTCTTTCCTGTTGGATATGAAAATGAAGGCATACAGTGCTAAGAAATTATTGGAAACAATTTTTTGACTCAAAGGAAAATCAAATTTAGGTTGAAACTAACCCTGAAGAAAGCAGACCAAGGAGGCAAGGAGTATATAGATTTTAGTAACATTTATCTTTGCCTCTGTATCAAGCTGTGCCAGTAGCTGGAATTGCCAAAAGACCTAAGCTATCACATGCCATTAAGCTCCCTTTATTTTTTATAACAATTTGATTCAGGTTCTTTATTATTGCAACCAAGGCAGCCATACAACTAGGGAAGCCTATACTTAATGGTGAACTCATGAGGTTACAAGAACACAGAAAGAGAAAGCTCTTGGTATAAAGGATAATGGCACAGTAAACAATCTCCTAATAAAACTCCTGCCATCTCATTTCTCTCTTCAACCCCTGTCCCATTGGGAATGTTCGCATGACGACTGAGCAGTGACAAATAACAAAATGTAAGCATTGAGTGAGGTTTACTATGTTGTGATGTTGAGATATAAAAGGTCTTTGGGAAAGTCTTTCTCTCGGAGTCAGCCTTAGCCTGGGTATTACCTGACTTCTATGGTATGGAGGTGCCATGTGAGCCATTAAAATCTCCCAATATTCAGCAAGGCAAACCAGCTCTGCCTCTTGTATCTTCTATATTGAATACAAGGGATAGTTCATAAAGGCTAAAGAAGTCTCCCTGGTGTGCCACTTGGAGTAGTTTATTAAAGAGAAAGACACAATTTAATAATTTGACACCATTTTAAAAAGCTGTCCTTCTTATGTCGGCAAGGTTAAAAGGAGAGCTAATTATATGCCCCAAGGATTTTGAAAGTACTCCTCACTGGCCTTGAGTGGGTTTTTTCTTGTAAATTAAACCTAATTAAGTGATTCACTAAGGTAGACAGTTGCATTCCTAGATTACACATTATTTTCTCTGCCATTGGCTTCTCAGTCTTACCTTCTCTACATCTCCCCAGTAGCGAAGGTGTCTTTAATGAGACTGATGTATGGTACTAGTTGCTATACTCTGAGATGTTATAGTACAAGGTTTCTATTCTCTCCATCTGTGTATCTAAGTGCCTGGCAAAGAGCCTGGGACACAGTTGTTGCATTTGTTAAGTCTCCTTACAGCTGACATATTTTCTTGGGATGATTGGTCAGCATCCCACTCATCATATTTTGAGTGTCATGAAGTCTGGCACCAGTTCTGGTTTTGCCTACACTGGCAACCCCAGAGCCATCCTCAGTTCCTGGCCCAAGGTAGGTGCTTAAATGTGTGACTGAGAATAACTGGCATCAGTTCCAGTCACTCAGTTCCTTCAGGTCTAGAATACATGGACTCCAATCCTCTTAGGAGACATGAGGAAAATGTGAAGTCTCCCATGAGTTTCTGGCAAACTTCCAGGGCACTTAAGTCCTCAGGGTCCCTTTGGCTCCACATTCCTGTTTCAGATGAATCATGTCAGCTTGCATATCATCATACATTCCCGTAATGCTTTTCTTCTTTCTCATCAGACCAAACTTTGCTGTTGCTTGGTGTGCTCGTATAATCAGCCCAACAATTTCAGTTCCATCTGGCCACAATACAGGGAGCCAATTCTCCCAAACACAACTGAAAAGTGATCTTTTGACAAGGCTGGACCTACATGTCCTTCAGCTGTCAGATGGGCACCACTAACAGCATCCTCAGGGAGCTCCTTGTCTTTCCACCTGGTGGTCTTCTTTCACTATCTCCTTGTATCTCTCATTCATCCCTTTCTAATTGCCACTTTCCTCCAACTTCAGATTATTTTCACTCAGTATTGAGACTAACTACTTATCTCTGTGCCCTCTTTTTTTGATCCAGATCCAGAACCATCTCTCAAAAGTTCTAAGGGAAACCACAAAATTTCAATTGAAAGTATCCACTCTTACTTTAATATTCATAATATAAAGCATTGAGGCAGTATTTAGGGTAGTACAAATTACTGACAGAGCTCAGAATAGGGAGTGTCCAACTCACAGCTTGTGCCATCTTTTCAAAAAGACTTGACAGAGCAAGGGAATTCTGAACAGAGCTCTGAAAGGTGAGCTCTCATATTCCAGGTTATGAAGTGGACAGGTGGTACTCTAGGAAGAGGCCTCAGTATGGGCACAGGCATAGAGGAGTAAAGGGGTGTGGTGCATTGGTAAGTAAGTCTGCAGGGCCAAAGACTATGATTCACAAGTAAGAAGCAGGAGATGGGATGTTCAGAAATAAGGTGGAGTAGATCAAGCAACACTCAGAATCTCATCTTCCTTGCAGTACCATTTTCTTCCTTGGATGCCTCTTTGCCCTTCCCTCCATCCCCATCTTCTGGTCTCCTCCTTTTATCCCTATGTGAAAACTTAGTCATTGGAAAATGATGACACTGAGAGGGAGTGAGAAAAATCATGCTGCATTTAAATAATGATAGCTTGTACCAAAAGCTAGAAACAAGGTTTCAAATGTGCTCCCCAAGAACATTTCTGGTGTGACCAAATTGTTAGGCATTTTTATGTCTAATTTGCAGATGAGAAAATGGAGACTCAGAAAAGTTGAGCGGTGGCCTCTGACTCTACAAGCAATACATTTTAAAGATTTATTTATTTATTTTAGAAAGAAAGAGAGAGAACACGGGCCTGAGGGGGGCGACAGGCTGAGAGAGAGGGAGAAAATCTTAAGCAGACTCCCTGCTGAGTACAGAGCCTGGTGAGGGGCTCCATCTCATCACCCTGAGATCCTGACCGGAACCAGAATCAAGAGTCAGACACTTAACCGACTGAGCCACCCAGGCACCCCTACAAACAATAAATTTTTAAAAATCATGACTCAATTTCAACTTTGTGTCAGTTCAAATATCTTTCCATTATACTATGATGTCTCCTAAAGACCAGCAAGACTTTCCCAAGAATACCCCCCAGTGCATTCCAATGCAACTTCAACAGTGAGGCAAACCCAAGAACAGTATAAAATACCCTCTGACCCTCCTCTTCCTATGACTTTCAAATTAGTCTACACAAATATCGTAATAAACATTTACATCAGTTTTGTCAGTGATACTAGCAAGCTCTATTCTACTCAAATATTATATTCTTAAAAGAATGGCTCCAATGTTAGAGTCTGATAGCACAACAGGTTTATCCACCAATCACCTAATTTTCACCCACAGCAAGTGTTGCCTATATTAACTACCTCAATTTTTACGAGTCTGTAAGATACGTACTGCTATCTGCAAATAATGTGGATGATGACATTGGGACTCAGAGGGGTAATGCTACTTGTCAAGATCACGCAGTAATTCATTTATTGCTGAGTTTTGAACACATATTTGTTCATTTATTAAATATTTACTGATAAACTACCAAATGCCAATTACTTTGCTAAGTTTTGTGGACATAAGGGCTCTCCCTCCCCCATAAAAAGAATTACAGAATTTAAAGTCTAATGGAAAGGCAGTCAATGGAAAAAGAAACATCACCACAGTGTGATGATTCTTATGGCAGGGAAGTACAGGGTGTTTATTCACTGTATCGGTCTGGGTCCCCTAATTAAAAAAAGGACCAATAGGAGATTATAGACATATAATATAGGTATAGATACAGATATGAATATGAATTTATTATATAAAGTTGGCTCATGCCGTTAGGGAGACCAAGAAGTCCTAAGATCTGTAGTAGGCAATCTGAAGACCCAGAAGAGCCAATGATATAGTTCTAGTCTGGATCAGAAAGCCTGACAAACATATGAGCTGAAGGTATAATTCCAGCCTGACTCTGAAGGTCATAGAATTCTGATATCCCAGCTGGGAGAGAGTCAGGCAGAAGCAGCAAATTCTCCCTTCCTCAAGCTTTGTTCTTCTATTAGGCCTCCGATAGACTGTATGAGGCCCATCTCCACTGGGGATCCGTTTTTACTCAGTCTACTGATTCATATGTTAATCTCATGGAGGAACAACCTCACAGACAAACCCAGAAATAGTGTTCAACCAAATATCTGGGCACCTCATTGCCTAGTCAAGTTGACACATAAAGTTAACCATCACATTTACCTTCTAATACAATACATGGGATTTCAAGGAGGAAAGTCTCATATTTCTTATGACCCAATTTTAAAAACTCAAACTCTTTGTATTGGTAGATTACTCTACCAATATTTGGCATAATTCAGTGGCTTTCCATGCTTGAGGACAACCTGGTCTTTCAGAAGTTGAAGGAGACACAGCAGTAATTGATTCAGGGAACAGCATTTAATTCATCCCCACATAAGTAAGTAAGCTGTCTTCCAGAACTGAGGTTGTATGGGTAGGAGCCAAACCACCTCAAGAATTAAACCTTAAATATAGCAACAAATTCAGCTGTTCAAGGTAGAGTAAAATGGGCTGCTTTATCACATTTTACAGAAAGCAAGGACACTCCTAAAACACTTACAGAAATCCTATGTCAAGGAAAATGGTGTTGCTAACCTTAATTGGTGGTGATTTTCTGAAGTCTGAAGTATTTGGTTTATTCCTAGGTTCTAGATTTTTAAGAATATTGACAAACTGAAGCAAGACACAGAGAAGAGAGAAAGACACTACAATCCTTTCATTTCAAGAATTGGTGAGGTATTTAGTCTTGCTTAGCCATGAAACAGGAAGACTTCAAAAGCAATCTGTATGTTGAGGTATCTGAAGTGCCATTGCTAAGAAGTAGTAGAGGAGTGGCCACTTACTGAGCAATGCACAGTGCGAGCCCCTTAACTACATCATCTAATCCTCATTTAAATACCATTGGGTGGATATCACCATTCCCATTCTTACTTGAGGCTTTTTCAGGTTCATAGTTCACAAGTGTCAGAGGAAGCACAAGATGACATGGGTTCTTCTGACTCCACTGTTGGTATTTTTACCACTATATATAGACAGAGAATTAGAGTTAAGGCTGAACTAAACCAACAGAATCAGATATTAGGGGTAAAGTTGGTTCAATAAAAGGCCAACACAGTAGAGATTAGAAACCAATGGAATCAAGTTATAGGAATAAAGTTGGTTCAATAAAAGGCCAACAGAGCAGAGATGAGAACTCAGTGGACATGGCTTCCCTTTAAAGGAGATGTATTCATCAGAGGCATTCCAGTAGGAATGATGACCGCTTGTCCAAGATGGCCTAGAGTGCATTCCTACACCAGGTATACAGGCTATGTGCTTACCAAGGTTATCTTCAAGTCATGGTTTGCATTTTAAATCTCATTTCACTCCCTTGCTTCCTTGACGTTGGAGCAAGAGGGGAAAAGTCAGACTTGTGGGCTCTTGGAAGGCAGGGAAATGGCTCCAGTTTGTGTTTATATTTACAGAGTCTAGGGCAATGCCTGGCACACAACAGGGCTAAAGAATTGGGGTTTTTTTTCTTTGTTTTTTTGTTTTAAGGTTTATTTATTTATTTTGGAGAGAGTGTGTGCAAGCAGGGAAAGGGACAAAGGGAAAGAATATCCAAGCAGGCTCCTAATGAGTACAAAGCCCAATATGGGGCTCAATCTCATGACCCATGAGGTCTGGACCTGAGCTGAAACCAAGAGTCGGACACTTAACTAACTGAGCCACTCAGGTGCCCCTAAAGAATTTTTTTTTTGATGAAAGAATAAATATAAATGCTGACTTAAGTTACTATAAAAAAGTATGAGCAAGAGAAGATACTTCAAATTCCTCAGACAAGGGAATAATCCTTCTTAACCTAAGTATATAGATCTAAGAAAGACAGAAAATATTTCTAATGACATATCAAAATTATCATTCAGCTTTATCACCCCATGTTAACAAATCTAGTCATTTCTTAGGAATTTTTCTTAAGTGATATTTCTTTCTTCTCTTAGCCTTATATGCTCCCTGAAAACCCAGCAAATGTTTCCAGGCACCACATTTTCTGCAAACCAGAATTGAGTTCTTTCTGTCTCTCAGGCACTAGCTAAGAGCAATTCCTGCTTCTATTTATTAAACTCCTTCAATGGTCCTGTAAGTAATAGGTGTTTTTTTTTACATTTTTTAAATTCAAATTCAATTTGACAACATATAGTGTAACACCCAGTACTCATCACATCAAATGCCCTCCTCAGTGCCCGTCACCCAGTTACCCTATCCCCCCAACCACCTCTCCTTCCACAACCCTTTGTTTGTTTACCAGAGTTAGGAGTCTCTCAAGGTTTGTGTCCCTCTCTAATTTTTCCAATTCATTTCCCTTCCTTGCCCTTATAATTCCTTTCACTATTTCTTATATTCCACGTGTGAGTGATAGGTACTTTTAATCCTCATTTCACAATTTAGAAAATTGAGGTTCTAGATGGTAAGTAATTTCCACAAAGTCACACAGCTAATAACTGATGTTGCTGGACTTTAAACCAATGTTTGTACAGCTTTGAAGTAGCTTCATTAGATATCAAGAAGTTCATAGGCATTGAGCGTTCATGAGCCCCACCTCACAGACAATAAGATCAATTTTATCATGGGGTAAGTTTCCAAAAACCCTGCATAAAGGACTGCGTATTGTGGTCATTGTGTAAAACAAGATAAACAGTGAGGAGTTTTTTGATTCTCAGCCTTTTACCCAGGGTAAGGGACTTGGTCTTCTATAAAAGGTTTGCTTTCTCTGGTCTAACAAATCCTCTTGTTGCAGGTTTGGGATTTAGGATATTGGAAATATCACAGATGAGATTAGACAGTGGGTGGAGAGCTAGAGAAGAACTATTTGCTCTTTAAAGTTACTTTGTGATTACTCAGTGATGTCCTCCTACCTTAGAGGCTCTATCAATCTCCACTCTGGAGTGGTGGGGGAAGCTGACTCAGGACTCACTGCCCCTCAGTGCTTGTGTGACTTCGAACCAGCCACTTCACAGCCCTGGGATCAGTTTCCTCATCATCTGAAAGTGACACCTTCAGAATAAATCATCCCTAAGGACCCAGCCAACTCCCACCAACTGAAGCTCAGATTTTCTGGCATGTGACTGATTGCTCTAAGACTCAGAATTCCACCATTCGTCAAGATGCATCCAACTGTTTAATCCAGTAAATAATGAAGGAAGCCTAACACCCATAATGGGTTGCATTTTGTTTCATTTACTGAGTTAATGAAAAAGAGCCATCAAGGAAGAAGTTCAAGAGGCCTTCAGGGTCATCTAAGAAGCCAGCAATACTGAGTGTTAGTTGTGTTCAGGGTTTGGGAGTCACACAGCTTGGGTGTGAATTGCAACTCTGCCACTTATTAGCTAGGTAAGTGCTGGTGATGCCCTACCCAGTATCTGTAGCCCAGATCTCCCTAATACCTCAGACTTGTGTATCCCACCAGAATATGTACAGAGAGCTCAAGTTGGACATACCCAAAATGGAATTGATTGTTTTCATACCTTCCCAAACCCTCAGTTCTGGTCTCCATGCAGCAAATCTATATCAGGCTTGTGTAAGTCGGCCAAGTGTAAGCCTAGCCTCACCTGGCTGTTGTGTACTGTTGGTCTATGATACATATGTGAAGCCATTTCCCTTAATGAGTCCCTGAATTTACAAAAACCGATTATTTATAAAGATGAGGATAAAGAGGAAAGAGAAAGGTGGCAGATGAAGCAAGGAAAGATGAAGACAGCTGAGAAAGCAGTAGGTACAGAGAGAAAGAAGATGTGGACAGAATGGGAGCCAGCTGGTGACTTGTTTTCATGCCTTTGCTTTTCAGATCCAGAAAACACACCCTGGGTACCCCCAAGACATTTTTTGTCACCATTTCTGGCAGCACATGCACAAATTAGGAAATTATAAAAGCAAACCTCAGCCCTAGAGAGGGCCAGTGCAAATGAAGTATCTGTTGGTCAAGTCCCAATGCTGACCTACCCATTAGCCTGTGTGAAAACAGGTTTGTGGCTCTCCAGGGAATGCGGGCTGCAGCAAGAAGCTTACCAAAAGCCAAAAGAGGAAGGTAAGATCAGGCAAATTCCTCCTGAAATCAGGAAAGAACTCAATTCTCTGCAAATAGCAAAGCATCTAGAAAGAATGGAAACTCCTTCACTGCCCTCAGAGCACAGGGTTAGAATAGTGATGATTAGCCCAGAAGGAAACGTAAAGTTTTTCAAAGTTACAGGATAGAAAGATATGATATATTTTTTTTAAGTACGAAAGTTCCAAGAAGCAAAAACAAAAGTTCAATCGTGATGACAAAGTTTGAGGTACATGAATAAGAGATAAAATTGTCTCCCAATCTAACTTTTTCAGGACTCAGGTCTGAGATCATACTATAAACATTCTTTAGCAGCTTCCTTTTTCCACATCATTGTATATAGTGGATACCTTTTTGTTCTGGCACTTCCTTAGTATTTAGCTCTCCTTCAGTATTTTAGTGAGTATAGGGCACCTCACTATACCATATTTTATTAAATGCTCCCCATCCTGTTGGAAGCCCTTTAGGTGGCTTCTATGTATTCTGTTATTGCAAATATGGCTGCAGTAAAAACTCTTACATGTATATACTTTACAATGCTCACGTTATTACTTCTGCCATATAACCTTCTACAGGATAAAATCATTCAAGTGGAGGGCACCTGGGTGGCTGAGTCAGTTGAGCGTCTCTTGATTTCACCTTAGATCATGATCTCAGGGTTATGAAATGGAGCCCCACATCTCTCCTTCTCTAATAAAAACAAAAACAAAAACAAAAAATAAAAGTGTCTAAGTGGAATTAAAGGGACATAGTTTATAGACATTTTATATTTTGATATAAATTGCCAAATCACCTCTCAAAATCACTGTTGCAATGTAAGCTTCCAATAGCACGTGACAGAGTCCATGTACATATTGTCTTGTCTACCTGGAATGTTTTCAGTATCTTAAATTCTATTCATATGTGTAAAACCACTTCTTTGTTTCAATTTTCATTTAAAAATATAAGTGAGATAAAGCACATTTTTACATTTGAAAGCATTTGTATCTTTTGTGTTTTCCCTCTGATGTACTTTACTCAGTTTATTACTTTTTAAATTTTTCACTGATTCGTAGAATATATTTACATTTAAAGCTATTAACTTTGGACCGCAAATATACTTCAGATGTGTCATAAACATTTTTATGGCATGTTATACCAAACAGAAGCTTTCAATTTTTAAGTAACTGTCTCTTTATCCTTTAAATCTCTTTAACCTTCATCCATTACTTTAGGAGGTTTTATATAAAAAGGCCTTTCCCAATTCTATGATATAAATATTCTACTTAAACTATCATAATTTTCAGTTTCTTCCAATATTTTATTGTAGTAAATACACATAATATAAAATTCACCATTTTACTGATTTTAATTCAATGGCATTTGGTACATCCACAATGCTTTGCCTCTTACAAGCTCCGAAAGACCACATCGTCATTAGGGGATCCTGTTATGGAAGTTACATCTCTTATTACTGAAGGGAAATAATATTATCAACATTTAAAGCTATTTTCAGGATGCTGTACCCTAGAGCCAAAATGCTGTACAAGTGCCACTATCAGAGTCAGAGAAACAAACAAACAAACAAAAAAAGGTTGATGTAACACTTGAGGTCCACTCTTGGAAGCAACCATGAAGGCCTAGAGAATTTGAAGAAATTGGAAGCCATATCCTATGAGGGCATGGCAAAGGTACATATCTCCTGGACCTGGAGTTTTCATGATGGAGAGATTTCTACAGGGCCACTTAGAGCAGGCATCATCTGGGTCTAATCTGAGTAAAACATATCTTTATTTCTCCACTCAACTTGTCCAGCTATTGAAGCTACTCAGGAAAGAGAACAGGGAGAAGCAGTTACTCCTTTCCATGAACCCCAGATAAGAAAAGGCCCCAATCTGTACGCTGAGTTTTGCAGACTGGGAAGCAAGGTGCAGAAACACTTCTACAGGCTCCTCAAGAGCCAACTTGCAAAACAAGGCAACCCCTCCTTGATCTGCTACCTCTGAGGTAGCCTAGGCCATATGAATGGGATGGTCACAAGAAAGGGAACTCAGCCTTGATATCCCAAACATTGGGAGGCTCTAAGCAAAGGATCACAAATGGATTAGAAGAGCTTCGAAATGAGCCTCTCCGTGTCCTGCCAGGAGAAACTCATGATGGGCTGTCTCACCTTCTCCTATTCATCTGTGTTTGATGGATCCCAAGGTTTGGCAGTAAAAGTGGAGCAGTTTGCAAAACTAAGCCTGCCCGTGCTTTGGGCTCCATATTATTCACTGGAATTCTCTGTTGCGTATTTTGTTTGGAACCAATGAGAAAACATTCATGATGAGCCTCCAGACCCAGGAGACATAGAGAGAATGGAAGCCTTCACTGTTATAAACTCCAAAATTTTAAGATACTGGCCCCCTACAATCAGTAGCATCAGGGTTCAGTAGCTAGAGGTTGTGCTCATTTTGTCTTACATGTGGAAACCCTCCAGAGAGAAACAGTAAGCTGAGGAACACCCCTACTTTTCTCAGGGATTTTAACCAATGTGTCCACCTCCCAAATTACATCCTGGGAACTTCAAATTTTTTTTGTTTATTTTTTTTATTGGAGTTCAATTTGCCAACATACAGTATAACACCCACTGCTCATCCTGTCAAATTCCTGCCTCAGTGCCCGTCACCCAGCC